>NC_054083.1:47816941-48116941 GCF_017562075.2 Anopheles merus | reverse complement strand
GTTTCTTTTACATGGTCGTGTCTTTTTTTTTTTGCGAGGGACACTACTGCAAGCTGCTTGGTCGTGTAATGCCAGCAATCTGATAAGTAAGTGGTGCTCTCTGGCAGTGTAGTTTAATTTAATATTTGCATATGGGGAAGTTTGGTGAAGCGTTTGGAGCGCTTTGTTCTGGGAAAAGTATGCATGGATTGGGGAATGTATGATGACAATCGCACATTACGACGAACGGTAAGACATCATGTATGTTTAAACTCCCAAACGCTTTGAGGTAGAATACATCGTTGAGGATAATCCATATCATTACTAGACTTACTCATCTTTACCCATACACACACACTGTACAATCTTTGGGCAGCTCAAGTGCATATAATTCAAGCTATTCCGATCACATACTCTTTCGATTACACAATCAAAGATGGGAACACTGTAAGCAGATCCGCTTACTGTTCCTTGTTACTTCCTCGCCTCTTCAAACCGTCCAACTTCATCCAGGGGAAAGAAGTCACTCGCTTTGAAGAACAATAAAATAACACTAACATAAATCATGTAATCGCTTACTATCGAACGTGAATGGAAAGCAAGCCGAGCCCGCTTGCATGGTTAGAACAATGTGAACGATGAATCTTCACGAGCCGGCAACGAAAAGTCTGCTGCCATCAACCGCCCGACCACTCGCACCGAGCGAAAGCACACACCCTCCTGGAAAAGGAGCATAAAACCTGTACGACAAATAATAATAGCCCAACAACGGCCATAACAATTTGGCATCCCGTTTGGCCGCTCGGGCGACGGTACAAAGCTGAGCCGTTCTATCTTCATCTCGGCCAACCGATGCACCTTTCTAGTGAGACGTATGGAGAGTCAGAGTAAGTACGGAATGATGCTCCTTTTCTTCCACTTCATGCGTGTGTGTGTGTGTGTGTATTTGGCGTCGATAGAATTGCTCCGATAGGCACACACTTCGTACCCAATCGTACCGAGCAATGGAAAGAATTGTGAGACATTCCTTTGCCAGCAACGAAACCGTCCCAACCGACCGACCGACCGACCAGCTTCCGGGTCTGGCTCGCACATCCGCACATAATAACACACTGAATGATGTCCTATAAAATTTAATGTATGATTATATTAAAACCGTATTATTGTTTTTATGGATTTTAAAAATCTGATAAAGTAGGTGAGCTCCGGGCCGGCCCCGAGCGGGCAGACGTAGAACCATTCTCATTTTCCAACCCATTCACCCGATTCCGGCGAAGAACCATTTGGCGAATTTTCCACACCGTTCAATTCATCCTACTCCCAAGGGGCAAGGGGGATGGGTAAGTGTCTTGTAAAAGCGCTGAGCGCCTTGTAGGGGAAGCCATTCAGGTTCGGTTCCTTTGCTGCTTCCATTTCCTTTGCAAAGCTGCCGCTTCTCGCTAGCAATGAGCGAGAATTTTCAAGCAAATATTTTATACGCTCCGTTGTGATTAAAGAGTGCGAGACCAAAACCAATCGAGATAAATGATTGTGTGGCCGTTTTCTTTGCTTCCCTTCTTTCTGCCGTTCTGAAAATGAATGTTCCAATCGTAGTCATACTAGTTGTACGGCTCTTTTTTACGGCTTTTTTTCCACTCTGCTTCTCTTTCAATAAAGAAATGTACGACGATGCACTTTTGATCGATTTGAGCAACGAATCAATTGAACATGCACCAAATCTTCCGTTTCTTGGGTGAATTTAAATGCACCCAATGTCGGTGTTGGAAATTGAACAAACACACGGAACAATGGCCTTTTTTATTTTCGGTTCTTCCCGCTGTTGGCCTCGGTTTGGCCTGATTTTGCCAATGCGCATCTAATTCGAGCTCACGAATAGGCATGAATTTCAATTGGCTGTTTGATCAAATTTGAGAGGCTTTTTTTGTCTTTCGACTAACCCCTTATAGACATTTTGGGTGACAAGAGTTTTAAAACTACAGGCAAACAGATTTAACTGCTCAGATTGCATTTGATCCAACGCCTTCCTCGGATAGAAATTGAATGTTTAAATCTATCCAAGAGCAATATATAAAAACATGCCAGCATCACATTGCATACTTTTAGGCGCTACAAACCGTTTCTTTTTTTAAAGCTTCGTTGCATTGAACAGCAAATTCCAAAGTGCTTTAAAATATCCTATAAATTGTAAAACGCTCATTGCATTAAGCTCGTTTAATCCTTGAAACAACCAGCAGCCTAACGCTATGAAAACCTCAATCAAAACACACTTTCATTGCCCAAAAGCCCTTATCAGAACGCTACCCTTAAGCTTACGACCTTTTCTCCGCTCGGCCAGGCCACGATTCGTGCTGGGCGCATATTGCATGCGCCCTAATTATCACTTATCGGCAAATAATCGTTACGAAATTATGTAAATACTACCACCAATTTTCGTTCGCCTCGTGTTCCACCTCGCTCTCTCTCTCTCTCTCTTCCCCCATTGTTGGCTTCCACCAATTTGTACCCACAACAACAACGACCGTCCAGCGGGTCCCGTTCGATAACGCACCTCGCACGCAGTTCCGCTGGTGGAACAGAGGCAGCAACACAGCGAGCACGCCCCACTCACCATTGACGGCTTATCGAAATCAATTTAATCACTTTATCCAAGATCAACGGCAAGCACAGTGGGAAAGCGTGAAATGCCGCCCGCCCGGACGGGGTTGGGCCGGTTTGCCGGGCCATTTCTTCTTCCGCCACGATAATTATCGCTAGGGCCATAAAAATTACAACCATTGCACTAAGCCTTCCTGCCGTGCGCTGGAGTCATTGAGCTGGCGTTGTTTTTGTTTTGCTGTGTGCCATTTTCCACCCCTTGCGTTGATTCGTTCGCCACGGCCACAGAACACAACAAACAGCAAAACGGCCTCCCCGAAAATAGTTGCGCTCTTTGGCCTTTTTGTTGAACTTTCTTTTAAAGCCGGCCGCGATTGAACCGCGGTTCTAAATGTAGCAAACCAGTGTGGAGTTGTTGCTATTGTTGCTGCGTGAAGAATTCGACCAATCTACCTTCGATTTCTACGGTACGGTACGTCCCCGAAAAAAAAGCCAACAAAAAGCAACACGGACACGGGCGGAGTGATTATTTTTTCCTGTTTTCCGTTTTACTTGCCAGCGCTTTCCATCTTTGACGCTTTCTGGCATCAGTGAAAGGTTAGCTGTGTGAGTGTGTGTATGTGGGGGTGTATTTTCCATACACTTTACCTATTTTGGTCCTGGGTGATCGGAGCGGCAGGCTAATCGGCGCTAATTTATGACCATTTATCGTGATTCGCGGCCGAATAGTTCCGTCAGAACAGATTTACCCCCAGAATGTCTTAATAAATTAACGGAAGGGAACGAGAACCGTGGCCTCAAGGAATGTGTGTTGAGAAGCATTTTTATTGCGGGTCGATTAGGGGAAGCCGTTTTTTTGTTGCATGATCAGCAAATTAAGAACGGAATGATGTTACACATTCTTTGCTGATAGTGAGAAAACTAAACACGTGGATAATAAGGACTAAAAGATGAGGAAAGACGTAAATTGATGAAGAGTTATCCCAATCAAATAATGCTGTAATAGTGGCAAAAATTCTACGGTTTCACCGAAATACTGGTACATATTAAAGTCCTTAGGTAACATTCAGAGAGTACTTCAGCTCATGAGAGTTGATAGAAGGAAAACAACGAATCCACGACATGAAAAATATCTCATCTTCAGTCTACCGCCAGCAAGAGTCATAAAAAATGTATCTATTCACCACATGCCTGCGAGGTGCTTGCTGTGACGACATCAAGTCGTATAAATTTCATCCCTCGAACCTGTCCGACTATTCCGGCACTGTTCAAAGTTGAGCATGAAATGCGAATAAAAGGCACTGAACGAACAAAAAAACGGCTTCGAAAAAAGATTGGACTGAGCAGTACGTTAAGCAACGGTACGTAAATAAAAACCATCTTCATACAAGCACAGCACACAAAACCCCCCAATTCCCAACAACACAGTCTCAGGCTAGCGAGAACACTCCACGAAAGCCTCGAAATAAAAACACATACATCCTCCACGACGTGAAAATGAAACTCGACAACAAGAGCCGCTGGTGCCGAGTTTTTGCTGCCCCTTTTCCCGCAGCAAGATAAAGCCGGTCGGTCGCACAAATTTCCCGCTCTTCGCGCGGCACCAAACATTGCCACATGAAGCGAAAAAAAAAAACAACAGAACAACCGACCCCGACCGTCTCCGGAAGGATGAGATTGGACGCTCGGCACCAAACCGAACCAAAGCCAAGTCCACTGACCTGTAGGATGCACTTGTTCCACCCAAAGGGGGCAAAAGGAAGCCACGGCGCTGACATAGCTTGTCGCCAAATCTAACCCCCTCCACCAGCAGTGTGTGAGTGTGTTGGTCCCCCACTGTGAAGCTCCACAGTGAGGCGCACACACATCGGACACATTGGCAAGGCACCATGAGCCCGAACAGAAACGGGCAAACTTTATTTATTACATAATGAGAATTTTGATAAAAATCAAGTTGCACATCCGGCTTTGCACGTTGTAAATTTTCCCATTCACAACTGGATGGGCCGGCATCCTGTTCCGGCATTTCGCACCAGCGGTGTTTGTCTTTTCTTTTTGTTTTTAGCACGGGACATTGTTTTTCTTTCCCTCATTCTCGCTCTCCGGATCTGCGAGATATTGTGAAAACCCTTTTTTGTCCCATGAGCTTGCTCGCCTTGATCCATCCCGGTGTAGCGCGGTAACGATGCCGTGGGATAGCCTTTAGCCTTGATCTCACCCCAATCCGGCACCGCTTCGGGAGCGATTTGGCGATAAACGTGGAAGCTCGTCCCTGTTAGATGAGCAAGTGCCGTCCCTTCCGTTAGCCGTCGTGTGTGAGAAACAAGGGACTAGTAAAGTGAAGTTCATAAATTTTGCATCGGCCCCGTTTGGGGTCAATTATGAGCGAGGTGAGCGATAAATTATTACCGAAACAATGAATCGTGTTCATTAAACGTTCATTATTACACAATCGCACTCACACACTCATTTTGGTTGCGAGTGCTGAAGTTCATCGGTTAAGCATTTTATGCTTTGTGTGCGATGCGTTCTATGTCAAGATTGTATGCCCTTCCGATCTAAACAATGAAGAGTATCCTCGATGGAGGCCTCGAATATGATTTAAAATGGTTGTAAAAATCGTTTTATAGTTAAATTTTTTGTCTCTAAAATTGCATAGTTGATTGTTGGTATCAAATGGTAAAAATAACCTATATGAAGGTTTGTTTTCAAAATAAAGGGAATTCGTCTAGCAAATTGCATACCTTTAGGCGGATAATAATAGAATCAAATATCCAACATCATTTCTCAATACAAAAACAATACCTGCCTTTCTTATACAGGTACATGTAATCCCATAAACTAAATAAGTAACACCTAACAGCTGTAATTGTCATAATCGACTACAAGAGCATCAAAGACTGGAGGTACAAATTAACCCCATACATAACTGCAATCCAATTTACATGAAAAGATCACCTTTTCCAGTTTGTAAAGCAAATTGTAATCCCTTTTTCATGAGTACATTCCATACGAGAAGATGTTCATTCTTTGCTCGTTCATTCCGACCCGGTGGCCTTTCTCGGAGAATCCCCTGCTAACAGTCCCAAAGGGCGACAGCAATTATGACCACCACCACCACCCGCCCAGCAAGAAAACGCTCCTCTACTCCCATCGTCTATTTCCACATCTAATCCCACTAATCTTGTTCTTGCCCGAAGTGCCAACCGCTTTCTCAAAGACACTGGCAAATGGCCTTGCTTGATCCGGCTCTCGTGTCCATCATATGGAGCCAGCGTGCATGTCCCGATTCTACACAACCTTTGATATTCGTGGCCCTTTGGCCCTTTCCCACCCTCCACCACGAGGTAGAATGTGAAATTTATTTTAATGTGCCACTATATTTATATCCATTTTCCTAGATTATTTTTCGCTTCCGTCCGCCGGTGGCTCGCTTCACCAAGCCCATGATAACCCATGGCCTTGATGACAGGACAAATGAATCCGTCCCGAACATTACCATCACGGTGCACGGTACGATAGGCGCTGGGGCCATGCTGCTGCCCGATAGCTGAACGTCGCTGCTGGTGCTGCTGCTGCTGTCTCAGCATATCCCGCCAGCAATCAAACCGTTTACCGAGACCCGAACGAAGCAAATAAAGCACCTCACGTCGTCCATAAAAATCGGCCCATTCCGCCTCGGTCTTTGAGGCCAGGCACTCTTGGACCGGTCGAACGGTGACCCACACAAGCCGCCCAATGGGTGAAAGCGGCCCATGTGCTACCGGGGGGGGGGGGGGGGTCAGATACTCGTGCAGGGAGCGGTAAAAGAAACACACGTTGCTCCCTCACGCTCGATGCCAGGCTGGTCACACACAAACAAACGAACCGGGCAGTAAGGCAAGTGAAACAACGAGCTGGCAATAAATTAAGACATAATTCACCTCACTCGAACTAAGAATGCTGCTGGGCCTGTTGGGACATTTTTGTGTGTGTTTGTGAATGTTTTTTTTTTCTTCACTGCTTCATGCTTTTCTTTTCCATTTCGCTTGGCTCGAGAACTCGCGCGCAACAACAAGCGAGGGCTAGCTAAAATTGCAAATAAATGTCCATTCGAAACGTGTGGAGCAAACTACAATCGGTGTGTGCGTATTTCTGTGTACATTTGTATGTGTGTGTCAGATAAGAATGCTTTTTAGGGAGACCGGAAAATGAGAACGAACCGTAGCAAAAGCGGAAACTGAATCTTAAGGAAAAACACTCAACCAAAAGAAAGAAAGAAAAAATCCAACTCCAATATTTCATTCGAATGTTTACGGAGCTCAACCAAAAATCACTTAATGTACGCTTCAAAACACCCCGGAACGTGTCTTGGAATCAAGACCACCACTTGTCCAGAAAAGGGCATAGCACTATGGAGTGCACTTGCCATTGCCGAGCGAGCGAGAAGTGATACCAGAAGAAAAAAAAAACTAGAAGTTTGCACCACAGAGAAGCAGGAAGATAAAATTAACCGTTCCGTTTTGTTTGGTACAAATTTATGGAGAGCTGCTTCTGTTCTCTACCCTCCCTAGCGAGTGTGTTTGGGGGAGCTTTCTTGGTTGTGGCCCTTCCAAATGCTAGGAGAAGACAGCGGGTGCAAAAGCATGAGCATGTGTCCAGTTGCTACTTTTTTCCCCCTCCTGAAGAGCTTTTTAGACGTCTGGGTGGCGTTGCATCGTCAAGAAATTCGTACACATTCATTGCCTTTTATCTGATCGGACACGCGGCAGCCATTCTGCCTGTGCCGCTCCTCAACGTTCTGTATCTCGTTCCTCATCTCTCTAGCAGCAGCAGCGAGCGGCAAGCTCCTTTGTTTGAGTTGGCCAAAATTCACGCAAACCTCGATGAAACAAACTATCCATTCTGGTAGCCGGAGGTTTGCGCTTTCCTGTTTTTTTTTTCTTTTACACCACTTGCCAATAGCGAAGCGCTTTGGCTCGTGTGCACTATATTATTTACGTTTGAAAATTGGGAGAAAACGAACTTTCCCCTTACCGAACTTGAACTCGTTTTAAAAAATTGGATGCTTTACTTCTTTCTTTCTTTTTTTTTGGAAAACTAAAAAAACGACATTCCAAGGCACCGATCAAACGGGTGGTTTGCCTTAGCAACAAGAGCACAGCACATTCCACAACTGCGAGAAACTGCAAATTCAACAGCATCAAACGAAAAACTTTAACAAGCCACAGCGAAAAACAGGTGGATAGGGGAGTTTTGCATGGGGATGGGCGGAAAGAGCTCCAAAGCTGATATGTGTGAGTGTTGTGCGAGAGCACGGCCAACACAGAAATACTATCATAAACAGTACGTGGTCATTCAATTTTCCACTTCATACCCTTTCGCAACGGGTGCCACTTCCGGTGACCGGTAAGCGAGCCACACAAAAGACGAAGGTGTATTGGAAATAAAAGTATGTTTAGCCACGAAAACCCTGTTACGAAACTGGCTAAACACACACACACACACACACACACACACACACACACACACACACACACACACACACACACACACACACACACACCCACACACACACACTCACACATACTATTCTGCTTTTCTCATACACTTTTTTCCCATCTAAACAAACCCATTCCTTCCTTTTCCATCCATTTTGGTATTTTTCTTTTGCTTTTTTGTTGTTGGAAACTCCTTCCCTCCCCCATCGGTTTTCCACCTTTTTGATATGAGGAATGGATTTTCTCTTTCAACATTAGCTTCCCGGTTTTATGCCTCCAGTCTTGGCGGGGGGAAACTGTATGCGTTTTGTTTGTGTGTGCTGACTGCTGCTGCCGCCCAACGCTCCACGCCAGCCAGCCTACTGCCGCCCGTTGCACATATTTTACCGAATTTTATGCCCAAAAGTGAATGGGTGGAAGAGGAAAACGAAGAAGGTGCCCTCAAAGGGCAGGGACAGGCAGCAAAAAAAAACCATTTCAATTTCGTGTATTTTTACGATCAAATTAGAATAACTTAATTCGGAACTAAACTTTCACGTTCCGTTTGCCATACGACGTCGGAAACGTCGGAACAGAAGAGCAAAAGGACGAGAAGGAGCGAAAAAGGAAATGTACCACGCGACCTGTACTCCTTTTTTTCGCTTTTAGGCAAATGTGTTTCTTTTTTATGTGGTCATGCACACACACATATCCACAATGTGGAGGCGCATGGTTGATTACCTTATCTTGTTTCATCTTTCTTTCCGGCGTTTCCGTTTGCGGTTCGGCCTTTCGCGCTTACTACTCGTTCATGCACTACTCACAAGAGGCAAAAGATCTCCATCAAAACCGCGGTGTGCATGTGTGTGTGCTCACCATCGCACCAGCACTGAACGTCAAACATTGGACATTCGGTGTAGGCCGTTGCTAGCCCGGACGTTAAAGTTCATTTGCATTCGATTCGCGTCATTCGGCGTGTATCTCGCGAGTTGCGAGTCATCAGCCGCTTTGCCCACAAGGAAAACTCCCCGGAAGATATGTACGTGTATGCGTACGTGTTTGCCACGGTGGATTTTACGACATTCCTGTATATATTGAACTTGAACGAGATGGAACGAGCGAGGAGGAAAACAGCCTGAACTGCACACCATCGGAACAGCAGTAACATTAACTACCACACATGGATTCGCAGTTGCATTCCCTTCACCGTGCTGATGCTTTCGGCGTGTCGAGTATCGAAAAACGATAAGGGTTGGTTGGCTTGCCGATTGGTACAGTCGTTGTCAAAAATATCACCCCGTTGGATATATTTAGAGAAAAATTAAACACAAAAAGTCGACTGTAAAGTGACTTGATGTCAGAAATCAATTTTTTATGGAATTATCGGCTCTAATTATAATTTCCCAATTAAAGATTAAAAATACATTTATTTGTAAGACACCTTATTGCTCAATACTGCTACTGTTGTGAGCAGAAGTGTACCATGCTTCTGTTCATACAACTGTTCCAACCAGTGCACCTATTTGCCCCAGCAGTACACTTTAGCGGATGTAAGTCAGCTGCAGGCAACATAGGATGGCACACACACACACACTTGATGCCACTGCTAGCAGCAAAGAAGCATCACCTCTCTTCGGGGACCGATGATGAATATGATATCATTGACTGTAACATGTGCACTTGCCGCTAATACGATTACGCCAACGACACCGGCGTAGCAGGTTCATTTCGTTGAGTGAAGCCACTGTTATGCCTGTGTACGGCGGCACTCAAGTCGCGTGCAAAAGTGCGCTCGTAAACTTATGCGCTTTGGTAGCGATGCGGCTGCTTATCGTGATGAAATGGCTCGAGCTTCTCTAATTGGACTCGAGAAGCCGGTCGAGCAAGATGCCACTGGTTGTGGAAATGAGTTTATAAAAGCTTGAGCATTTTAGGGACGGTTTTGTCATCCGCTGTACCTCTACAAGCCAGCTATGGCAATCTCGTCTCCAGGACAAGCTCAACTCCATCCCATTCCTTTTTGTGTTACAGGAACCAGCGAGCCCAGTTATTACCACATAACATTCTAAACATATGGTTTGTCCACTTTGGGCATCCGGTTTTTTTTTTGGAGAGTAGGTAAAAACGGACTAGGATTTTAGTTGGATCAACTGTCCCAACGCGAATGAAGCGATTGGGGTTGACTCCAGCAAACAACGGACACCTTCCGAACCCTTTGTGCTCGAAACCACTGCTCACCATACAGACATGGTTTAGTTAGATGAGATTATCCACCTTTTTTATCATTCCCCACGTTCTTTCGGGTCATTCTTTTTTTTATCACACCTTTTCAGAGCGGATAAGCTGATAGCAGCGTGGAAAACCGAAACAAAAAACTGTCCCAAAACCCCTCACACCTCGGCGAACGACTAACTGTCATTAAAATCACATTCCTATTGCTCAACTGGTGTCTCGTAAGTGCCTTCAAGTGCGAAATTAACTGTACCGGTGGTACTTTCCTATCCGTTCCGTACTTACTTATCTATCAAGTGCGAAATTAACTGTACCGGTGGTACTTTCCAGCTGGCATGCTACGCTGTTTTCACTCACGTCGTTAAAACACAGCAGCAGCGTGTGCAAAGATGAGCGGAAATGTCGCGTTGTTGCCCACCGGTATTGTTATTTATGGTGAGTAAATTTCAATTAGCAAAGGTGTTTAGTAACACGACCGTCCGGTGGAAAATTAATACGTTGTCTCTTCAAAATGGAGGCATCGCGGATGGTGATGTCGTCAAGCAATGAGTGTAAAATTATGTTTATGACCGTACGGATTTCCTTTCAAAAATAGCCCTCTACCAATGAGCAGCAAAAAAATGTAATAAAGGAAACCCTTGCTTAAATTTTCTTGATATAAGATACACCAAAATCTCGTACAGTCATTGCTATCGGATCATTGTACTAAAGAAAAAAACAAATTTATTGTATTATCATCCTTGCTTCTACTTGTTAAACGCCCAAATCTATGCAAACAGTCAAACATATGTCTTACTAATAAGAATTCAAAGAGAAAAGGCGATAGAGACATTGTTTTGCATAAAGTTAGGCGCATTTTATTTCAACGATACATGCAGACGCTCTTCTGAGCACTTTGCAAAACATTGGCTTGCTATACGAACCTTGATAGTACAACTTTTGATCGGCGATTATAACGCTTTAAATCGGATCATCAACTTCGTCAGATGCCAATCGACAACGTTGTAAGCATAGCTCAAACTAAGCCTATGCCCATAGACTGGTCTACCACTCTGAAGGTCATACCTCCTGGAAGAGGTACACTCTTGGCTTTACGCCATCCCGACAAAAGGGGATTTGCGTACCCCTTCACAAACTCGCTCCCCCCAGTGAACTGTGTTTATCGTTTGGCTTTTGGTTTCTACCGTAAAATTCGACTTTTTTTTTGGCGCTCTTACCGAGAAACAGTATCGATGAATCTTCGACAACAGCAAACCAGCGGAAAGCGAATAACTTTCCCCGAGCGGGCAAACAACAGTGGTCGACAGAGTTATGGGTGACTTTCGCCTAGCCCCCGGAAGCTGGGCACACATTTTTCAACGACTTACCGTACCGAGTGCGCTCCGAAACCGTTGTCCACCGAACTGTTGCACGAGTAAGCACGAGCCGTTGATACAGGCCGCAGGGATAAAGGCTTACGAAAAATCATATGCACCGATGCAAACAGTGTACACAGACTGCACATCGTCTTGGGAGGATCGAGTCGCACACACACACACACACACACACACACACACACACACAACACACACACACACACACACACACACACACACACACACACACACACACACACACAGCACGACTGGCTGTGGTTTATTGTAGCGTTACGCTAGGAGGCAGTTTTGTTTTTCTCGCTTCGTCTCCCGATAGTCTCTAGACTCCTGGGAAAGGCAAAATATTTATCGTCACCCCTTCTTCCCTGGCAGTGAGCAGTGTGCTGTCTGCATCGCGGTTTTGCTCTGGGTTGACCCTGGACCATGGAACCAGCTCCTGTCGATTCTGTCGAGTGAATTTCTATTGTTGCCCGCGTCCCAAAGGCACTAAATCGAACTGATCGTATTGGATTGTAAACTGTAGCGCCTGCCGAACGCTCTACTTAGGGAGAGGAAAGAACAAAAGATGTCTGTTTTATTTGTTTCTCTAGAGAAACTATTTTTTGTGGGGGATTTTTTTTTTCTTGAGACGGGACAAACATTGATCTTAAATGCAAGGAATGTAAAACAGAGTAAAAACATTCGGTTCGTGTGACGTTTATGATGGTGTCTGGAGGATGATATTCATCGTCTCGTGTTTTCTGGATCTTCAGAATGGTATCTGGATCCTACTTCCTGTGTTCAGTGAATAATACTATATTTTTGAGTATTTTTTGTAAAAAGAAGTGTTATATGTATGAAGAAAACAGATTGTAAGCAAATATATATTACTGATATGGTATTTACAATATTTTTAAAATATTCCACATTTTCTTATCATGATGTTTATCATGAGTTTAAATCATTTGGTTGCTTTTTTATGCAACCTCTACAACAGTGCTATTCCGCTTAGCTTCCTGCAAACATTGCACAATAATTGTACCCACCGCCCCGAAAACCCTTGCCCGATGCCTAATGAAACGCACCGCCTAAATGAGGTTATAAAATATGAATTTTATCACCACCGGGAAACCGGAAGCTCAGCGGAACCGACTACTGCCCTGAAGCCCTCGAGGCATCGAGGCGCGAAACACACACACACACACACACACAAACAACCGAAGCACGATGGACACAAAATTAAACCACACATCATCATCCACCCCTGGGACCAAACACCGTCACCGTCACCGAAAACCATCTTGGACTGGTGGTTCGCGTGCTCCCAGTTTGTTGCATAGCCGTGTGTTGGCGGCTCCGAAACTCCAACCAAGCGTTTGGGGGAGTTGTGAATGCTCCCGTCGGGCAGGTGGCAAACTATCTGGTCATTCATTGTGGCGACCCTGCCCAAGCACATCGGCTCGTTACTGGGCGAGGACACTTATTATTGGCAGGACACGTTCAATCCGAACCGTCCAAACACGCTGGCCACCAGCACTAGGACTAACGGACTCGAACCCTCTTTCTCGCTCTGCTGTCTCCTCCGCTGTCGGCTAGTAATCCTTTGGCAAGAGTTTATTATTGCACGCGCGCTCACATCCCACCCGCACCAGCATGGCTCGCGCAAATAAGCTACCACTGACCGTCCGGTCCCCCCTTTTCCGGCACCTCCAGCACTAGAATGGGTTTCGAATTTTGAGGTTTCGTTTATGCTTCTCGCACCTTTTTTCCTATGCCCTTCGTCCCACTCCCTTTGGTGCACCGTGTGAGCTCTGTGTGGGTGAGTGTATTTTCCGCCGAGCATAAAATCAACAACCCTCTTCACGCAGAAAAGCGTCTCCCACTCGCACTGTTAGCGGGGCGAGGCGGTAAAGCGGAAAAAGCGGGTGATTTTCCACCCGACCGCGAAACACCAAACGACCCCCGGAGGCTATTTACTTCCGCTCATCTATTCCTTTCCGCCCGAAGAGTTTAGAGCAAAGCACGTTACAGCCCGCTACACTAGGGGCTACAGTGTGGGTCTTCCTACCCGTTACACACACACACAAACACACGACCTGCATTCCGTGGCCACATTTGTTGTCGTCCTGTGGATGGTTTGTTGCAGGTACAGTAATGCACAAAAAAAAGTTGCATCAAACATCGTAATGAATTGTGTAAAATATTTCTAATCAAAAATCAATAAATGAAACTTTTATTCTTCCATAAGTAAAATATCAAAAGATGTGAAAGTGATAATTGTTCGCGAAATATTCTAGAGAATATTTAAATAAAAGTCGCATTCAAAGATATCACTTCCGTCATTCTTACCTAAGAATGCAATTTAACTTATTCAACAGTCTTATTTGTATCGATCGAACGTGCCTGTGCTGGATTGTTAGGCTTTATGCATCCAACTGCACGTTTTACTTCGCACTGCCAACAACATTGTACAAAAAAACAGCGATGCACTGTGTGCTGTGTGCACCAGCACGGAAGACGTCAGAAGTTTTACCTGCTCGTCAGCCGTTCTGCAATTTTCAACCCCATCGCATCCACCCGAGCGAGGGCAAAGGTTTGCCCTCCAGTCGGCCTGTCACTTATGCTGACGTCGTACAACGGCACAACCTTCAGGGATGAGCGAAGGAGTACGTGAAACACAAAACGAAGTCATTGAAGAAAAGCGGCAAATAATGCCACTTCAAATCGGGGAATTTGAACGAACGGGCTGTGAAGGGAGGGGAATTTGCCAACTCGCAGGGACATACATCGAGTAAAGGCAGAATACAAAGTTAACAGTTCCACCATGGAACCGTAGCAGCAGTAAGGCGTTGCGAAGCTGCCGAAAAGATGGTTGCACATTTTTGCTTAACTTGGTTCTTCGGCACACAATTTAACGAAAATAATGCCGATCACGGCATCTCCCACACATCCGGGAAGGGTTTTTGTAGTTTCGGTTGTTTTTTTTTTGCTTCTTTTTTCTGCCTCAAAATGCCAAGGGCGAATGTGTAATCTAATAAAAAATAAGGGAAACAGTATATAAAACAATTCAATCGAACTTATGAAACGCCTGCCGCTGTGGCCAAGCTTTATCGACCACACGTCGGCCGCACCAGCCGTACCTGCGGGCGGGAAAGTAAACACAGCTGGCAACGAACCGGGTGCAGCCAAACTTTGTTACTAGCTTGCGAGGTGTGAGAGATTTCTTTTTTTTTGTTTATGTGTGAAGAACTCAAACGTGTACTAGAGGGCGATTTTCACGCTTCAAAAAATGTTGATACAAAAATAAATCAATAAGCGCTAGCTTTTGCTGAGTCTTTATCGCTATAAAGTAATTCGGGGGCGAGTTAAGTAAATAGTTTCTCGCTCCAAAATCTGCTTGGATTACTGAAAACTAAAAACATCCGATAAAGAAGGGGCTTGAACATTGCTAAACAGTCCCTTTTTAGTTCGTCGATAAGCGCTGCTATGTTGTATTGAACAGGAAGCTAAAGATGGGGGGGGGGAAACCCCCGTTTGTCTTTCCACTACTAACCTCATTGGTATTCCACCGGTGTCGCTGGGTTGGGAAATGGTCTGCCCGGGGTAAACTCTCCAAATTGTCCGGAAGTTTGATCGGTTCACCATCTGAAACGGCATCACAGGCATATCGGAAAGGGATGGGAAGAGAAAAGAAGAAGAGGAAAAAAAATGCTCTGATTAAGATCGCGTTCAATCGATGCAATTGCAATGCTTTGCTGGCAATTTATTGTTGTTCGGGGAAGGGTCATATTTAATTAAATTGGATCCCGGGTTCTCTTTTTTTCTGGGATTGTTGCTTGCGTTTCATTATTCTGTGTGCAGTTGAGCTTGTGTGTATGTGTTTTGTGTTTTTAATATTTTGATTGTATGTTATTTACTCAGAAGGCCATGTTTTCCCCTATTCATCTAATGACATTGCTTGAGGCGTTGCTTTAATGAATTAATATACCTGATTTGCATGATAAAATCAAATTTCCTGCCACTACCAACACCTTCGCCGATCGCATCGGATGATGTATCACTTGGGCACTGCCCACCAAACCAAGAAACGAAAAGAAAATACGACTGACAGCAAAGCACACACAGCACGCGTCCATGTTTCGTTTCCGCATTTGCACACCTTGCGTAAGGCTCCGTTTGCCTGCGGTCCAGTGATAATGGGGAAATGATAAAGCGAAATGTGTTTCCGGCCGCACCAGCGGCTGCTAACGCTCGTACAACCAGAATTGCTGCTCGAAAGCGAAAAACCGAACTGGAGCAGTTTACCTTCGATTTAAGCCAGCCAGCTAACATAGCTAATTTCCCCCCAGCCCGGCATCCGGCGTGGCTAACGAGGCCTAATCCACGGATCGTTAACAAATTTCCTTCCGCCCGGTGGAATGTTTCCGGCCGTTCCGGCGCGCTTTGTGGGTGCTTTGCACCAGCGCCTGCCTAAAACCCGATCGCTACCGGTCACTTTCCACGCCGAATGCCCGAATGCCCAAAGATGCCTTAATCCGTTTTTATCAATAACATAATTTTATTTTGCCACTTCGTTTTCATTTCCTTGTCGTGGCGTGACACGTGATCGGGACGGGTGAAACAACACCTGGAAGGTGATTGATGGGCCGTCTCACGCGGCAATGGTTTCTGCGCGACCTATTTCGGGACCACTCGCAGTGCATGTCAACTGTGTCACTGTGTCAACACTCTGCTGTGCAAGGCGCTGCTGGAGCGTGTCGACGTTGTTGGCCACTGTTTGGTCAGCGCAGGTGAAACGCTTGAGAACGAGCTCATAATTGATTATGATGTAACTCCGCTAGCGTTGTTGTGTTTTTGCTGAGAACTGGCAGGAATTCCGGGAACGTACAGTCACGTCACTGACACGAGCTTTCCCGGCAATGCTGACGGATATCTATGCAAATGAGCGGAAATTTAACGTCAACTTAAGTCAATGCTTTTTCTAGGGTTGAAAACGGGCTGTTACGTTCAGCGTTTTTCAGAACCTGAACGAAGTTAGCTACGAGGATGAGACATTGATTTGAACAATTTTGTCTAGTATGTGGACTAACACAACATAGAATTATTTTGAAGTGTCTCTGTCTATAGTTTAAAGCATATCTTCAAAATAATTATATCATCTTGAGAAGCAACTTGAACTCCACATTGCATCTCTCTATCGGATGAACGTCCTCCAGTTCCTTCCGCTCGAAGAATCGTAATTGAAAGGATCAATTTCACTGTCTTTTCCAGCACGTGCCAAGACCTGCAGCAAACTCTGCCCGGAAACTACCAATCAGCCCCAAGCACTGAAGCTGTTTATTCCCTTTCCCAACCCAACCGCTTGCCCCGGTCAATCGACCGACAATCACAAACAGTTGTAGTTGGATGCTGTAATTGTTGTGACAGACGCCCTGGCAAACGGTAAAACTTTGTCGTCGTCGGGTTGCTGTGGAGTTAACTCTTTTGCTTTCCCATCCAGCGTTGGAAACAGCGTCGGACTGGAGAAGCTGCTGGTCGTGAAACTTCTCGCCAACGAACCTTCAAGAATACAAAATGTAACGATTGCCGTTTTGGAGCGAGGCGACAACAACTCACACGAAAAAAAAACCAGCTTGATCGTGCTCCGTTTTTAGTTAAATGAGCTCAATTTAAACGACCACTTGAAAGTTCCTAGGAAATCTGGTAGCAGGAAGAGGAGGAAGAAGAAGAAAAAACCGTTGTTGTAAAAACTTTTCAACCGCGAAAAGCGAAAAACTTCCGAAACCCCTCGACAGCCGCCGACAACGGTTCCGGGGTGTGACCAGTTTAAACTCGCGTTTACAAAGACGTCGTACAAGACACTCCTCAACCCATTCCGTCCCACCTGTACCGTGTGTCCTCGCTGCATCTTACTTTTTGCACCACAACGCTCCCCCACACACACAATCCCACCGGACACATTTCATCCGATTGGCCGCCGAACGCCGAAGCGCAAAGCGAAAGATGACAAATTGATGGTCCCACCGAGAGAGTCACAGCAGTCGAGGGCAATATGCCACCCGTCGTTGGCCCCTGCACTTCCCCAACCGGGTGCAGAGGGTGGACATACATTTTTAATGCATTCGCCAACGGTTGGAATCGGTACATTATGTTCGGTGTGGTTTTGTGAGGTAGCGAACTTCTGTCAGCGCTGGGAGTTTGCTTGGCTGGCTGGCCGTCGGAAGGGGCAGAAGTTGAAGCATTTTATTTCTATAGAACATTTTCTTACAACTTCTAATCCGTGGTAAGGGTTCGGGGTGATGCCGTGTAAACTCAACAGGAGCGTTTTCTTGTTTTTACTCCACCAGAGCTCGCTGTCTTTTAATCTTCCGTTTGGCCATCTGGTGGCTCATCTACGGGATGTCGTAGAATTCTTCAGGTTTTGCCTTTTCTTTCGCTTCAGGCGTCCAGAATGTCAATGGAGTTTGAGATTCCCGTATTCTTTTTTTTGTGCTAAACCTTTCTTCCCTTTGTCCTTCTAAAGAGCTTTCCCCTACAGTACAACAGGCTTTACTGTCTCACAAAAGAAAAGTTCAAATAACCACCAAAACAAAACATTACAAATTAGCCGGAAAAACTTATTATTATTTCATAATGACCCCACGCCAGCAAACCGGCACCACCGCCACCACCACGCGGAGTGTTGATTTTTCGCGTGCTATTTTGCGCTGTTCGGTGTAAAATTTTCTTTCCACACTTTGGACAGTGTGAGTTTTTTTTTATTTCACCAGCTCCTTTCACAGGGGGTTTCCTTGGTGTGAAAACTTAACTCAAACCACTTCGCGCTTGTTTTTTTTTTTTTTGCACCACCAAACGGCAACCGTATCCGTACCGGAGCGAATTAAAAACGACAAATGAAATGGCTTGGCCCGCTTATTAGCCAGCAGAGAGCATGTTTACACAACATTAGCACCCGAAACTCGCGAACGGGCCGGTCTCACGGGCCGTGCGCTGGTCGATGGGGAGATAGTCCACCATCAACACCACCGCCGTCGGGTTTGGAAGAGCAGTTTAGTTTAGGCGTGAAATATGGCGGCTACTTTCGGTCACGAAACGAGCAGAAACGAGCACCTGGATGTTGGTCACTTTTTTGTAGCCCTTTTTTTGCAAGGAATGTATATAATGTAGGCAACACTTTCAACAGCAAATAGCGCTTGATTATGATTGTTCGAATTGCGTCCGCTTTTCGTGGAATAAAGGGCCTTTTTTAACTGATTTATAACATTGGTTATGTAGTTATTGTCCATTTTAAATCTAAAAGAAACAGTTACAATTTTTACACGTAAACAGTCATTAGCGAGACGCTTCCCTACAAAGCTGTCCACTCATTAGCATCGCCACCCGTCCACAAAACGGTATTTATCGTGCCGAATTAAGCACGCGGTATATTTTCTTATTAAACACAAGCCTCCAGATCAACGCTCGGCTCGGAATCTCTCCCACCGGGAAGCCACGACGTTCCACGTGTTCCTTTCCAGCAGTATGGCCAACAAGTCCGTTCACATATGTCGTCGCGTTACCGTACGTGCACAGCCACGTACGATTCTGGCAAACTCTTTGGCGACAAGTGCAGCAGCAGCAGCCGCAACAAAAAATCCCTCCACCCGGAGCTACACAACACTTACATCCGGACGCCCGGTACCCCGGTCCGGAAATATAAATTCCACCCACCCTGTGGCTTACGGGGTGCCACCACATGGTTTAAAAACGTCCACTTGGAGGCGGCATTCGCGCTCGGCAAAAGGACGAATGCAAGAACTTTGCTTTGGCCCAGCGTCGCGCGGCAACGTACGGGAGTACATCTTTGGCGAAATTCTCCAGACCACGGCAACAGTAGGACTACATTTGTAATGCTTCTATTTAGCTTTATTGTGCAGTTGGTAGATAGCTCTTTTTTGTGTGTCTGTCAGTGCAAAAAACTTCCTCTTACGGCCAACCGTTACGTGCGAACAAAACGCTTTAATGTCGTAAGGGAAGTGGCTGCGCTATGTTGTGTCGCGCACAATTTGTATGGCGACATGCACCTTCGAATCAAACATGGGACCAGCGTATGTTGTAGGTTCAAACCGTTGGTATGGTCATACGAGTCGTAAGTACGAGTGTGCCGATTGCTTGGTTTCGCTAAGCACAAATTCATTGGAATGTACAGTTGCAGTAGTGGTAGTAGTGGAACGCTTTATGTGCAACACTTTAACGTTGACGATGCGTTTCTGGCATTCGAGTTATTTTGGGCGTTTAATTGCTTCCCATAACAAACAACCTTTTATAGTTTTGGGGTCCTTTTTTTATTTGGAAACCCTGATTTTATCGTAATTTCTTATGCCTTACACTTCATTATATGAATCTTTAAAGTCCATAAAGACCTCCAAACAGCTTCAAGAAATTGTCAACAACCAGTACGCGAAGCTCCCATTTATCCTTTAACAACCTTGCTTTACATTGCATCGAACGGCATCCTCCATTGTGGGAAAGCAAACTGTGTATTCAAGTTGCACTAAAAAAGGCCTCGAGGCTCCAACCGAGCACCCACTGCAAGGACTTTTGCAGAAATGTCGCACGGAATAAGGGACGACCCCTGGCACGTTGTACATTTTCTCGCGTGGTGCTGGTGGTAGAGCACATTGTACAAACCAAACCGAACACACACTCACACACTGTTTCCGCGCATGGTGTCAGTGTTGGCGGGAATTTGTAGATTGGATTCGGAACCCATTCGTTTACCCATGGGGGGACGGCGGCTCAAAATGGCAGTACGCCGAAACCATGTAACCGAACACAACCGGCTAAGACAAGGCTGCTAAACCTAAAAGGGTTTATACGAGGCAAAGCAAATGGAGGTCAGAATTTACTATTTCTAATTCCCATAATCGTAAAATATACACACTTGAGCGGAATAAATAATAGGCGATCGGGCGGGGCGAGGTTGCATGGGGCATGGGACCTGAGCGACAGGGTTTATCCTGTCCGCGAGCCTACCGAACTAACAAATCGCCGTTTCGAAATCAAACGCGAGCTCGTTTCATGTGTGTGTGTGTGTCGGCTGAGGCTTTCTTTAGCCGAGTGTGTTCATGAAGAGAAATTATTATTCGATCCATTCTGCGACCTTGCTTGGGCGGCTGGGTTGGCTGGGACGCCAAGACGCTGCACAATTCGTATCCGAGACCGAGTGAGATACTTCCACTGTGTGCGTGGACGTGCAATGTATCGCTAGCGACACGGATGGCATTAGACTTGTAAATCTCTCACGCGCCGCTACGAAAAGTCGTCGATTTACAGGCTTTACTATTATTTTGCTTTTTTTTTCACCCCCTTGTCGGGCCACCCGTGTCGCCTGCATTACAAAACGCCCCAAATTGGTCAAAGGACGAGCTAGTTTTCTTGGGACGAGCACAGTAAATTAGCTCTCCAATGGTCCCAAGTTTCATTGCTCATTGCCTTACAGAGGAACGACAAGCAGAGTAGGCCTAAATACATCTGAAAGGCTACAATGAATTCTAAATTGAAGCCAGCTTGTTCATACACACACCAACAGCGCCCCTCATTCGCAATTCGGTACGTTCTCGCTCTCTCGGTATTCTCCAAGCACAAGGCATGAAGATTGATTGAAAAATCCTGTCACCACCGGCTTCACTCCCAGATGGCAGCTGCTTTGAACACAGCCCCACAACACCCTCAAGAATCTGGCAAAGTTCTGTGAAGACCCAATATGAATTCGGATGCCGTACGTGTACTTCGGGCCAGCATTAACCAACAAGAATGGGTACTTTACGCTGGGATCGTGACACGATTGACGTATGCCCTCGCCCTTAACTAGTTCCGGATGTAATGGAGTGTTTACTTTTGGCGAAAGCAAATAAAAGCAAACGCATCTAACACACACACACACACACAAACCTCCGCCTAATCTGTGAACTCATCCAGCAAATGGATCCGCTTGAACGCTGCGCGAATAAAAACAAACCCCGTAGCCCCGGGCCCTGATGATTTGGCACGGCATTCAAATCGTCCGTTCGCGACCGTATGGTGACGGTAGTTCTACTGGTAACGGCCAGTGCCTATAAAATTAGCTACTGATACTCGCTGCCTCTTTCCTTCCCCACCCTCAGCCTCACTGATATTATCCACCGCTCGCACATGCATTACCCTGATGAAATGAGTTTGCCCCCGAAAAACCAGCCACAAGCAGCTCTACTTTCCCCGAAGTCGGCGCAAAAGTTTTGAGTTATTTCTAGTACATGAAAACGAGCTATGAAATGGAATTTTACGGCGCTGTGTATGTCTGCTCCCGTACTCCACTTCCCACTAAACTCCTGGGTGGGGAATGTTTGCCACCACAATTAGCGGCTTTTTATTGACAAGCGCGAGCCATTTTACTGCTAGACGCTTTCGGATCGGTCCGGCAACCGCGGGGGTAAGGGCAAGCGTGAGGTTGGTTCCACGCCCTTCAGCCAGCGCCCCAGAAGAATCACTGAAGTCACCATATCGCCCGACTTGCCATTTATTATGACCACATTTTGCATTATGACCCGCGGATATCACGCGGGCGTTTATGGAAGCGTTTAAAACTTATGCTTCCCGTGAGGGAGGGAGCGGCAGGGAGCAGCCGTTGGACAAGAGAAAACAGATAAATGAAGAATAAAATGAAAATGGTACAACATGGACAGTAAACATGATCGTAAAACACAAACCGGTTTGGCACAAACGTGCGATGGCATGGGCGGGGTGCTGATTGTGCGCCACTGTTCGGGTTTATATGCGCGCGTTTTTTCCTGCCGAATTAGAACAGTCGCGTACTAGCTTTGGCTTTCCTTTTTTATGACTGTTGCTTTGCTTTTTATTAAGCATTTTTAATATTCTCAACTGCTTTTGTTTGTTTTGGAGTGTCTTTCTGTTTGTTACAGATGTTGTTTATTGTGCAATTGGCTTCTATCATTTCAACAATTTTTTGTTTGGTATTTTTACTTTTTTTGTTTTTGTCTTATTCTAATTAACTGTTTTGGTTATTATTTCTCCAATTAGATTATTTTTTTTTTTAGAATTTTTTAGTTCATGTTTCATCATTTGTTACTTATTTATTTTTATTTTCAACATTTTTTGTATGTGTAGATGTAAAATAAATCTTCTAAAGCCATTTTTGAGTACCACACACTCACACAAACTCGTTCAATTCCATTCTACAAGTAAAAAGCTGCAAGTTGAATGAACAATTGCTAACCAAAACCAACAAACAATTGTAAATTCATTGCTTTCCTTAATCCATAAAAAACTAACTAAACGACAACCAAACAAGAAAACAAAACGGAAGCGGAAATCTCATTCTCGGAATCTAACGCGTGCAAAACCCCAACTCCTCAAGCTCTAATCGCTAACTGGGTACACGAAAAACGTGTTAAAAACTAATAAGACACATTTAATTCAACCACGCGCCAGCGAATGGGGCGCACGAATCGAAGAGAGCGCACCCACCCAGCGCTCCCGCAACGTGCACAGCCAGTGTGTGTGCAGAGATTAATGGCTTTCGATTGTGAACTTTTACGACTTGATTCTAATTTTATTGCCCAAAATTATGGCCGCTTCTCCCCCTCTTTTGCGGCATAGGTCCCAAACTTTCCACGAACAAACCGGCATACCCGGGTGCCGCCTGTGTAGTAGATCATCAGTGTAAACATAAATATGCTTTCGGTTTTTGGGGATTTTTTTTCTTTGCAGGCCAAGCAATAACAAATCATCTCCGGTCTACTGTACTTTCTACCGAGCGTTTGATTTGCTGGGTGCCAAAAGTGTGTCATGGAGTGGGTTTGCTGTCTACTTTTCCCTTCCCTTTTCCTAAATTGATACTGAAGCCGCAAGAGGGGAAAATCCCTCACTTCAACATCATTGACACTCACTCGTAGCAAAGGGGTCGATTTCCCCACCTGAATGCCGTTTAATTCTGCACCACGTACATAAAAAGAAGCCACACAGGATAAAGCGGGGCTTATTAACCCAAAATGACAGCAACCGAAACCCGACAAATCGGAAAATCGTGACCGGTAGCATTAAATTTATTAATTCCCCTATCCCTGTTGCAATGTGTCTTCCACCACCACCCACCCATGTAGTGGCCAAAAATTATGCCAATCTGTTTATCTCTCCCCCATCTCCCTCTCCTTCTCTTTCTGACTGGCCGTCATAATGATTGGACGAACTTGTGCCTTCCTTCCCAGTGCGTTCGGTTGGATGGTTGGTGGCAGTTTGTCAAACCAATGGCGTCATTAGACCATTTCGTCGCAGCAACCATTTGCAGTGCACGGTTTCGGTGGTGGTACCCGTAGTATCTCTCGCGGTCACTCCCCTCCTCCCCAAAGACCCATATCACCGGGTGACGATCGATCCTCAATGCCGTGAGAGTGCGTGAACGGGTCATAATTTTTACATTTATTGCCTCTTCCACGAGCAGCGCGTAAATCTCACCACACGACGAGTGATTGACTTCGGAGGGCAAACGCGTTAAGGAGCAACGCAAATCCTTCATAATTTTCTCCTTTCTTGCCAGCATATCTGCCACACCAGTGCATGTACTTTAGCACCCTTTGCAAAGTCTTAGCCTGTGACTTAAAGGCACTAAACCGTGGTGCGAACTACAGATACAGGAGAAAACGAGCCCCCGGCCAGGCAGGGAAAAAGCCATTCCTCCTCGCAAGAGCATCATTAATTAAGGTCGTTTAGAGCGAACACACACAAAAAAACAAAACACCTCCAATAGTGCTACCGCTAGCTATCTGATTGCCCTGTCACGAGCGAGCGGCTGGACCCGCCGCGAGACAGCTGCTCGTTGTTAATGGGGAATATAAAATCGGACGGCGGGTCTCCCACCTAAGCTGCGGGCCCCGTCCTTCTGAGACAAAACAAGTACCGATGGGCACTACTGCCGGAGGGGAACGGTAAGGGGACGGCTTTTCATTTGGAAAATAAAACGAAACGAAAACTAAAAATGGACTCACATTCATATGAAAAAGAAAGCCAGCACCCCCGGCGAAACCCTCCCACCCGCTGTTCGGCTTGGTCGTGCGAGCCCTGCGCCCCGCGTTAAGCACCATGGTCAACTATAACAGATTACTGTTCTGCATGTAAGAAATGCCATAATTTATAGGCGATGATTTATGCTACTCGCGGTCGTAAATCCGAGTTCCGAGCTCTCTCTCTCTCTCTCCCCCCCCACCCTTCCACCCATATGGTTGCATGGTTGCCGGTCGCAAGCAAACGGTCGCAAGAGCTCGCGTAAAATTAGGAAGCGCCTTTACGAGCGCTCTACCCTTACACGCCTTGCGTGTCTTTTCTTCCTTCCGGTGCCCCCTTGCCCCTCGGGGGTATGTGAGCTGTTTATGAAAGCAACAACAAAAAAACACCCCCGTGGCACACAAAAAAACATAAGCAGCAAAGCCCAAAGCAGCACGGGAGGGTCGTAAATGTGGGAGCTGTTTGTGTGTAATGAAAATAAAAACCTAGCGGAAGGTCAATTTTGTACCCACTTTTAATTGATAAGACATCGTAAAATAATTGAATTAGAGCACGGGCTGTGTGGAACGCACCGTTGAGTTCTAAAGATCGATAAAGACGAGAGCGCGATGAAAGTGGCTGGTGGAAAAGGTTGAAGACCGGTGGTTTGATTATTTTTGGGTTGCCTAAGTCATTGCCACTTAAAGTACCAGAATCGCTATCAAAAGGATACTAAACTATGATGAGGTAGTTTTTCAGCTTTTTATACTATAGCGAACGTTAGACAATTGTTCAATAAAATGGAATTGGATGCTCTTTTATTATAAATATTATTATCGCATTTACATAAGCCAGCAGCCACAAAATATTGAATTGAAATTGTGTTTAGATTCGAAATTCGAAATAAAATAGATCATACTTCAGACGATTACCATCAATTTGATTGGTTGGAATGGTACGTCACGACCTACATCAACACTTTCTATCAACAAATCAACACCTATTACTAGCTATTACAATTTACTAACTTTTTTCTAAACTAATCTTACGTCATAACCCGCTTTAAAAGCTCCAAACATTTTTGAAGTTTTTTTTTTCTTCATTTTTTCACACTATCAACAATTGATCGAAGCAAAACAAAACATTTCCTAGCATTTTTTTGTTGCTGTAATTCCAACATCTTCCTGTTGCATCCAGAAAGTCCCTGTCACGCGCAACCACAGACAATGTTGCCGAACGGATGTCCTTTCCTCACTGGGGGCCCGCTCGCTACACAAAACGCCGTAAAATTAGCTGTTTGCTCTTCACCCATCATTAGCAACCCATCATTAGCACCAGTGCGCGCTGTAACCAAAGGACTCTCTCTCCCTCTCCCACTTCGTGTTTGTCATTTCGTTTCGTTTTACGCCAGCTAACTGGCGTTGAAGTACTCGCCCGAATTGCCCGATCGGAACGTACCCGTAAAATACATGACGCCGAATACCTTACGCGGGGGGCTACCTTTCCTTCCTTCCTTCCTCCCCCGCTTTCCCATGGTGGCTAATTTTCCTAACCAAACAAAGAAAACCCCACCATTGACTTTCGATCGGCAGGAGAAACGCGGTGCACCGGTCTTTGAGGCGAGGAAGAAGTATCGGGAGCAAACAACGGGTATTGGTGTGTTTCCCCATTCCCATTCCGTGCCGTTTGAGCATTTGCACTCCTGCTATTTCTACCTCTATTTCTCTCTTTCTCTCTTTACTTCACCCCTTTCATTCCTTCTCACGGTTTGCGGCCCAATCCGCGGGCTTTAAAACTTGCATGCTAAAATTCTATCATAAACAATTTTAATTTGTATACATTATCATATTCAAATAAAAATGCTATTAACTTCCTTGCTTGCACCGCGCCGATACCGCTCCTTCCATCGCTTTCGCTTTAAACACATACACTCACACACATATACAGACAAGAGGTTCGTGATTGTGGAGTTTCTGTGCCTTTTTTCCTGCCTCCACATCGCCCCAATCACACGCCCAGCGGGGTCCTTGTTGGGTGATTTTTTTTTTGTTCACCATTCTGACCCACCCCGCAGTGAGCAAATGCTCTATCCACACTCTCACAGATACACATACGCTCAAGGCAGACAAAAAAAAACAAACGAAAACCGAAAACTAAAGAACTCAATTTTAATGATAAAAGTTGATTTTGCCATTGCTTTGAGGAGAAGTTTTGCTTTTGTGATAGTTTAAAGGTGGTTTTCTAGGTTGAATAATTCCTCCACTTCGCTCCTTGTATAGGATGTGGAGAAGGAGCGGCTTTTTATCCAAGATCTGCCCAAAACAGTGTGTTGAAACTCTTTCGCTCAGCACAAAAAACAAAGCTCACCAAACTGCTACAAACTAATTTGGAATTACTTTTTTTACACAGTTGTTCCTTCTTTTTCATCCCTTTCAAACGCCGCTGTTTTTGGGCGGGCTGGTCGTAACGGAGCTAGGCGGTCATAGTTTTGCACTTCCGGACTTTGTCATTTCCCATTACAAAAAACACCTCCGCGCTGCGTAAGGGACACACCGGGCCGGTGTCGAGAGCCTTTGACACGGCGTAATTGATGGTAGTTTAATGCTAATTAAGTTATCAGCAACTGCCCCACCACCCTGGTGCGCTGGTGGCAAATTTTTGAAAACAAAACAGCGGTTTATTTTGTTTTTAATTTTCCAATTCCAAAGGGGACCGTTTGCAACTGTCGGGTGGTGTGAAAAGGTGGATTCTATTTTTTGTGTGTGTTTTGTTAATTTCCCTCTCCGGGGCAACAGACTTTTTTTTTGGTCTCAACTAATGTGTGTCACGCTTCAAGCACTGTGATCTGTGTGCAAGGACAGACAACAGACAAACACACCGACACATAAATTCAATTCCCATTCGACTTTAATTGGCTAGCTCTGCTCGGTGCTAATGATTTGATTTATTTTTATAATAAATTCAACAATTAATCCACCGATCGTTTATAACAATTTAAAGTCCGTCAATAATTTACGCAATTTGTTTATCGCACGCTCAATTGCACTGCGGAGCCCTGGAAGGGAAAAGGGTATGTACAGCAAAGGAAAGAGTGAATAAAAAACAGTAATGGAAAATGCACCTCCCGGAACCCTTCCGCATCTCGTGTATTTGCTGTCCATCAGTAAAGTTGTGATTGTGCTTCACTCACTGCTCGAGCTTCGAACCTCCGTGCACTTATTATTCCGCTCACGATCAATCACGGACGAAGCGCGGCTGAACAGGAAGTCCATTAACACACATTTACCCCAGCGCACTTTGTTAATTGAATATTTTTAGGATGAATACTTTAATTTAACGTACACACGGTGGGTCGTCTGGATACGTTTATTCTCTCTCTCTCTCTCTCTCTCTCTCTCTCTCTCTCTCTCTCTCTCTCTCTCTCTCTCTCTCTCTCTCTCTCTCTCTCTCTCTCTCTCTCTCTCTATCTCTTCCTGAGCATTGTTGCATCTCCTGATGCAGGATGCATTTGTTGCCCGCTGGAAGGGCGGGAGAAAATTGGCTCCGTTTTCACTGAAATGGGCATTATTTAATATCAGTTGTTTCGATGTTTCCCCTTTTTATTCATCACGTATTTTTAAAAATCCACAGCTTTTTTCCCCCATCTATCCTCATCTTTGTTTGCAAAAATACTTTTTTGTGTGTTTTGCTTTTGCTTCCACACCATCTATCTCGCACCATTTCAACGCGAGCTATTATTTTCCTGTTGGCAGCTTCAGCCTTTTCGCACAAGGACAAACTCGCGGGCGGCGCGATTTATACTGACCGTGTGTATGTGCGTGTCGCGCGCCCGCCTGCATATTAATGCTACTTTAATATGAAATTATACGAACCGTATCATTTACTTTAATTACAGAATAATTAAATTGTGGCTCCTCCCCCATCGAAATGCTGCTTATTACTCGCGCCTGACAGCACGCGTTAAGCTTTTCGCGTCGCACGGCTGAGCGTGCGTGTGTGTGTGTGTGTATGTGTCCGTGGCACATACGGTTTCGTTTTACCGGGCGGAACCGGCAGTCGATGGAGCGCATCCAGCATCCAACAACGGTTCGTTGCTGCATCCCGTGAAAGCGGCCACACAAATTTGAGATGCAACAACGGAACGGCACGATTAAAATAACAATATGAGGTGAAACAAGAAACAACAACACTGTGCGCTGGCCACAATTTTCCCATTTCGTTTGGGAAACCAAAAATCCAAATGTGTCCGGGCCAAGGATCGTGATTCGGAGATAAGTGTTAACTGTTGTCCCCTTCCTACCCCACTACCCAACTGTTCACATCTGTTTATGCCGGTCGGGGCTTATTTTCGGCGTATCATTTCGGTGACGGGCTGCTGTTTGGGAGATTTTCAATTTAAATTTATGAATTGTTTTAATAAGCCCACGGACAATGTACGTTCGGTCTTGTTTCGGCAGAAATGGGTAGCTTCGCTTGCCATAAACACGGTTTGATTCAACATGGTTGACATTTGGGCAAGTTAGCGGAGTGTTAAATGAAGTGTTAAGGAAGGCTTTCGGACAAATCCTTTCAATTTAATTGAAGTATTACTTGGAATTATAGTTTCATTTCATGGGCTCTATGCAAAAATATTTCTTGCTATTGCACTTACTTGTTGTTCCCACAGTCGTACACCAATTCCAAAAGGGTATCAAAACTGACAAACCGGAAACGCAACCAGAAGTCCAAACCTTCCAAATGCCAGGGAAAGGAATTCAACAGGAACAGCATAGCAAACGCTCACCAATGCAATACCTCCCGACAGAGACCCATCGATCACCAATTTTCCCCGAAAACAAACTCAACCATAGAGCCTTCAAACCCCTGCTAGTTTCCACGACCCAAACCTTCTAGACAAACCGTCCAAAAGTAACAATTTTGGAGAGCCGAACCTGGCCAGGAAATGTACTGTTAAACTGTTATTTATTTATACCCAAATTTATACACACACCGTCTTTCTCTCTCTCACTGTCTCTCTCTCGAGCGTCTCGAGCTGAAGAGCTCAGAACCTAAACGGACATGCAAACCGGGAACGTGACCCAAGCGTCGGCTGAACGTCAAAAGACGACGAATGGACCATTTGCCCCATGTTTGGGTGCCGGTTTCAAATAAATAATTCAAATTTGATTATGCTCATAATTACATTGCTTGAACGGCTGCAGGGGGATGGTTGTGCTGTATCGTGCAACTGAGCTGCCTTCTAGCAGCTTGTACAGAAAGGAGTGAAGGTACACATCAACCGGTGGTAGTGAATGTTGCAACTCGTTTGCTTTGCATTTTTCTTCAAAACCAAAAAGCGGGATTTTCTCAAGCCTGGTTTTATTCAAAAACGTCTCGAAGTATTTTCTTTTGTTTTTTCCTATTTTTTGAGGGGTAGATAATTGAATTTAAATCGTCCTACCATGCAAAACCGACCGATCGCTGGACGGTGATAAGTGACGGTTTGTGTGAAATTTGCAGAACGAGATGCACTTCATAAATCAAACACCGAAAAATTCGGGGCGAGAACGTCCAACACGTTGCTGACGACGCTGAAGGAAGTGTTTGGAGGGAAGAGCAACAAAAAATGGTATGCAATTTATTTTATTTCGGGCAGCAAGGTTTTCCTTTCCTATTTCTCCTCCTGCCCATAAAAATGAACCTTGACAATTGGCAGAACATGTCGCTGACAAGCTGGGCATCGCGATGGATGATAAACACACCTGCCGAACAGGGCACGACAGCGAACGGCAGGATTGTGTTGAATGATGAGGGTATTTGATCGATCAGGCTAAAGGTCGGTTGACACTGCACAGAAATAAGGGGCGCTGGCTCGTTTCCCTGTTGAGCTTCACAATGATGAATCTGTTACATACAGAGCTTAGCGGGAAAGCAAAAATTGCAGCATGAGAAAGAAATCGTTTGCAAATGTTGTAGCATATTAAATTCGTTTTAAAAAAAGGACCTTTTACACTAAACTTAAATACCACACCACCGAAACCCTACTTTTCGGTTACTTATTAATCCTTTGCACTAGCTTCTCGCAGACGCTTTGAATAAATTTCCAATAAATCACCCTCACAACCGCGCGGACCTTTTCGGGGCAAAGTTTTGTGAGCAATATTCGCGAAAAGCCGCCCGTCGCCCGTGGCAAACCTCTTTCACGCCGCCTCCGACGTGACAGCCGTCCGACGACCGAGCACAACTTCCCTGTACCGACGGCGAACGAACATCGCCCGGATGGTCCGATGTGTGAAAAATATTTTAAACGTGCACTCAAATTATAGAAAATAAATCATCACCGCCCTTGCCGAAAAATCTGTACCGGACAGGGAACGGAGCCGCTTCGCTTGCGCTCTTTCTTCTGCTTTCGATATGTTTTGGCATTTTCCCGGCGTACATTTTAGACAAGAACACGGCAAGAGAAGCAAGGGCCCCTAAGCTTAGAAGGTTCCGACATCGACAGCCACAGTTCTCGCTGCTCGATTGGGTAGCAAGACGGCGTGGGGTTTCGGCGGAGAGTTGCCCCTACGACTCGATTGCAAATTGAGGCTTTTCGATGCACTCGCTGCACAGAGAGTGCCAGAGTTTGGGGAGATTAGCAAACTCCCGCTCGATCGATCGTGGTTGTCTGCACCTGATAGCAAAGTGCATCCAAACTGGGGGACCCATTCTTGGCGGGAGCTGGCCGGCCGTACTTTTCATTCACGCACGTCACGCACGGCGTCGAGGAAAAATTAGCTAAAAATATGTATTTTGTGTGCTGGTGAAGGAATCGGCCACGTCAGTCAATCGTCAATCGAACAGCGCTCCGTTTGAAACGGCAAAGGGGAACCATTCCTCAATGGCAAACATCCCAACCTTCCACACACACACACACACACAAAGGCGTGGTTGATTTTTTGACAATAAAATAATCCTTCTTCCGGGGCAAACAAAACCATTTAGCTCTTATAAAAAAACAAACACTAACACACTATATCTAATGCATTTGACAACTTAAAAGAAAAGGTGTGCGTTTCAAATCGGTGCCAACGGTGCCTACGCAGGTGCCTACACCACGGCAAGGGCGCGCTCGTTTGAAGCGTTTTATTTATGGCTTAGTGCACAAATCACTTCCAAACAGGGAATCACCCGTTTTCCTGGTTGAGGTTTAACCTTCTTTTTTTTGGAATTCTAATCACCTCACCGTTTCATGTGCTTTTTTGGCACGACTAAATGGTGCGCTTGCTACCGTATGAACGATTTAATGTTGGAGATTTATGTACGATCCTTTCACCCTGTCACGGGGCTACTGACGTTCAATAGTTTTGATGATGGGCAGATAGTGAAGAGTGAATGGTGGTGAAATGGCGATACGTTGCAAGAAGGCTTATAGCATCACCATGCTTTTTGGAGTGAGGTTTTCTCCGTGCAATAAATACAAACGGAACTTCCAATTAATAGTACAAGTCACATCACAATGCGTCAAAGATGTAACGTAAGTGATGTGCGTAGAAAACGTGAAGCAACGATAAAAGAAACATCATTCCATACGAAACTGTTTGCAATAAAGCAACATTCTATCGGCCGTTATACGTCGGAAGAGTACCGCTCTAACGTATCAATTCACTATTCAGTGCACGGCGCGACCAATTTGTGGTTAATATTCACGCGATATGCTTCCCTATCACGAGCGGCAAACGCTCGCTGGCCAAGCATTTGTGAGCGCTTGATCGAACCAAACCGTTCACCGCATCACCGCATAAACAGCCGAAGAACGGGGGGGGAACGCTTCATTACGATCCGATCGCTGAATCAGGTTCCAGCAATGTTGAGCGTATTTTTTTTTATTAGTACGAGTGTCATTAATGGTGACGTTTTTGTGCACAAACAAATTACACGCCGTCCGCTTCCGATGACCCGGCGGCAGGCGAAGCCATTCCCAGACAGGGAGCGCTTAATGTTACAGAGCATGAAGAGAGAGAGGGAAGAAAAAAAGATAACCATCTAATGGTAAAAAAATGGATAATGGACAATAAAACCGTCCCCTCCCGTTTCGCTAGACGAATGCGTTATTCATGCCAATCATTCACTTCGGTAGAAGGTAAAAGGATCAAACGCGGGAAAACCGCAACCGAGCGAAAGACAGTTAGTGGTGAAAGTGAAAATATAAAGAAACTGATGGCGATTCACAAATCACAAAGCGCTTTCGACGCCCTTGATACGCGGCAGAAGCGAAGTAATTTCGAGCTCAAACCATAAAAAAAGAACTCCCCCTCTTTACGATTACTGCCAATGGGTGGGAGTGAGGTTTTTTTCTCTCCCACTCCTTCCCAGACTATCTTTACTATCGCCAACACCTTTTTGGATGCATTCGGCTCCATCCTTTCTTCCCAAAACAGGGTTATTTCTTTTTGGTTGCTTTTTTTAGCTGGTTCACTGAACAAACAAAGCCTCCGATGACAGTTTCAATTATCCGAACAATTAATTTGCTGTCGTAAACATAAAAAAGAAATTATGTTTATTTTATGCTCCGGTAATGTAGTACTACCTTTTTTATGCTTCATTACTTTCCCTTTTTTTTTATTTGGGTGATAAAGCGCCCGCAGTAGGTTCTGCCGCCGCGCGAGTGAGATTGAGAATCGTTAACGAACCTCCAAACCCCACCTTCTTCCCCCTCCTACCCCCTGTTAGGTTAATACGACTCTGAAATAAGTGGTACTTAAATTGTTTGATGATCAACTTATCGTACACAACAATCGAACAATCGTTATAAAAGAAAATTATTGCTTCCTACAGATATTTTACTTCATGAGTATAAGTATTATTCAATGAGGAATTAACTTCATTTGAAATCTCCGTATAGGTTGTCTTTAGAGTCAAAAAAATTAAATTAATCGTTATTGTAGCTAAAAACAGAACAATTTTTGTAAATAATAACACCTTTTATGATGAAACTTACTCACTAACAACACGTTTTATTGAACAAATCATCATAAAAACATATTTCTAATGTACGCAACAAAAAAACTCAACTCACACCAAATTGAAATTAGGGCCAATAATAATCTTAAAACTCTGCCTTTTCTAGGTCAGATCAACGAACTACACTTACAGAATGAATAACATTACATCAAACACGTTCATCGAACCATGTTTCCCACTTCCCAAAAACAAAAACCATTCACATTAGCTCGGCAACAATTCGTCATTCGTTCGTTGACGGAAGCGTTCTTGCTCTGCTCTGACAAATGACAACAGTACACACAGAACCAGAACACAGAAAACAAGCTCCAAAAAACAGCATAAAACATGTTTACACACACAACGATGAATCAACTAAACTGAGATGCCCAGTTGCGAGCTGAGCTCCATCCATCAGGGCGCGATGGAAAACATCGCTCCAAATGCAAAGCATAATCACTCGTTCATCAGCGCACACAAACGGTGGCGCGAACAGCGCTCAAAACATGTTTCACGAGCTTGTTAATTTATTGGTGCCAAAAAAATACATCCAACAACAACAACAACAGCAACAACAAGACACCTTTTGCATGACTTCCCGTTGGCTAGCGGCGTCCTTGCTAAACAGGGAAACCGTTCGCAGCGGTGTGTAATCAAATGCAAGGATATATAATTTATTTCTGCCCAAAATAGCAGTGCTCTCACGACGAAAATGGCTTTCGGGTTGGTTTTCGCGATCGAACCATTCTCAACCGGTGCGATCTGAAGTAGAAAGAACGGGAAAGAAAAACAGGCCTTTTAACACCACCGTGTTTGTTTGAGGTGTTTTTGGGGTGGTTGTTTCTTACAAAAAGCAAACACGCACACCACTATTTACACTGTTTTGGTGAAAGATTTCGCCACCGCGTCGCTTAGCTGGGCCCCGGATATTTGCCATAATTTGCCACTACCGGCTTCCTTCGGAAGTCCGACCGGCCCATCCAAACTGGTCGCTTCCGGGTGTGAAAGGAAGTGAGAGTGGCCCAGGTTTCTAATGATATCTATTTAACATAATGTTTAGACGCTTTTTATTCATGAACTGTCCGCGGTCCGGTTAGTTGGGCGAACATTTTTCGGCACTCGCGCTGGTCGGTTTCCTTCCCCCAAAACTTTTTGGTTCCTCCGTTTTAAGCAACCAGAGGGATATTTAGTAACCTTCCACTATATTTTCGGGTGTTCTTTATTCACACCAAAAAGGCCACTATTGTTTTTTTTGTGTCCTGACAAATCGCGACCAACATGCCGTGGCCGTGGGGTTTCCTCTGTTGCTTTTCAACCCGTTCCAGCTGACTGACCACTGGTGCTGGTGAAATGCAATTATTCTGTAATTTGAGACACCCTAAAACGCCGTACGAGCCTTCGCATGGTGTTGCTTTTACCGAAACGATAGTTTTGTAAATTCGAAAAAAAAAGCGCGAAAGCAAATACAACAACACGTACAGTAGAAAACAAAAAAGCAAGCTAGAATTTCAATTTTCGGGACTTTCGTGCTTCCGGGGCTGGTCAGCAGTTCGCTTATTTGACCGCGTTAGCGTTCCCCACAAAACACAAAACAAAACCCAGCACCATAAATTTCTTCACCTCCGGGCGGGAATGCTGCCATCGATATGCAACTTTCCGCTTCTTTGCATTGTTGTCTTCTGTCTCTTTTTTTTTTGCTACAAACTTCACCACGACTATTACTTTTCCCCTGCTTTATATTCATTTGACTTTCTTTTGTGTTTTGGAGAGCTTTTTTGGGACGTTGTTTCTGTTTCAATTTCAATTGCATCCTTCCGTTTGGTGGGTCTATATCAATGCCTCGTCCCCGGTTGTCTCGGCAAGCCGGGTTTTCCTTTGCCTAGCGCGGTCCAATTATTTTGATTTATCCGTAAATGCATCGCACCACCGCAGGACGCTGTGATATTTATTTATTGAGTGCAACTTTACTACTGGCCTGGCCATCGGACGGTGATGGTGTCGGACGAAGGGACAGTTCGGATAAATTATCACACCCAGCAGCGAGAAACGTATTTATGTCTCTCACTCTCTGTCTCTCTCTCTCTCTCTCTCTCCCTTCAGTGCAATAATGAACTTCCTTGTGCAAATAAAGCATTTCCCTTGTGATGGAAAGACGTGCATGAAAAGGTGCCGTCCATACATTTCATCCTGTACTGTAAACCGTTTCCGCTCTTGTCTTGCCACTAAGGGTGGTGCCACTATTTTGGGTACAGTAATTATCCTAAAGATAGGTTTTTATTTCCATTCTATGCACATTTGCATAAACTCCACTTGTTGAAAATAATTCATCCCCTTTTTTTTAATTCATACCATTTTCCCCCAATAGGGGGGAATTCAAAGGGAAAGAACGATTACCACAAAAATAGGAAAGAAAAAAAAGACACCTCCAAAAAGCAATAATCCAAACCGGTAAGTAAAGAGTCAAAGCGGTATGCAAATTAACCACCGAAAATGTTTCAACAGCTTTCCACGCGCGCGAAAAACGGAAAGCCAAATACACACACACACATACAAACAACCCTCACGACCATCAGGACCAAGTCTTTCATCTGTACGAGGAAGAACGAACGCTCCAGGGATCTAGTAAGTGTGTCCCGTAGACTTCCCGTGGCTTCCGTGCCGTTGGTGGAGTGAGCACCAATTTATTTCCTCGATATTCGACATTTTGTTCATTCTTTATTCCTGTAAACCCTTTTTCCGCCGCCAGCTCCCCGTTGAAAGCATTACCCCGGCTCTGCACTGGTCACTGTTGAAGGTCTATCCTCACCACCAAAGCTAAAAAAAACAAAAAAACCACCTACAAACAACAGTCAACAGTCATTGCTTACAACGGGGTGAGATGTTTTTTTCCTTCCTTCCTTCCTCTTTCGTGGGATCCTGTGCGTTTCTGAGGTTCACTTCTTTTTTAGCCTCCTCCACGGCTTCCGGGCGGCATCTTTCCAAATCCCGAAACCGGCTACCAAGTGCGCGAGAATGCAAATAAATAAAGGTGCTAACAGCCCGGCCTGACCGGAAAGTGGAGTTTACACCATCCACACCAAACGCTACATCTGCTTGTCCTCGCTTGCTCGGCTGTAGGCCCATTCTGGGTCTTACAGGTCCGGGGGAAAGGTGTCCCCCGAACGGAAGCATTATGGGAGCGTGTCACACCATTCTTCCTTTCCAGCTGGGCAGGGTGTTCGGGTTCGGGACACTACAGATACTTCACACCGATGGCACACCGTCCTGAACGGCAGGGGAAAAAAAAACAAAGCAAGCTCCCGTCCACTGAAGTTGAATATTTATTCAAAAGGTCATACTTCCGCTTTCACACGTAAAGCGGTGCGAGGACTGGGAATCGGGTATCAGGCTCTTTTTTTGCGCTGTGTCTTCCTTGCAAGGTCCTGCTCCGTAGATCGTTTGTTTACAGATGACCTAAGCTTGGAGCCGTCGCCGTCGTCAACTGCCTCTCGAACGCGTGCGTGTGTATAACGACAGTTCGAAACTCGCAACCCTTACTCCTACGCTGTATGCTCCAACCGGACTGACTATTTGCTTTGTACCGATTTTGAATTTTTTATTTTCAATTTTTCTTCCCCGTTCCCTACACTTATACTGTACGGTTTGTGAAAGTGTTTACAACATCTAAAGAACACCCGGAAGCACATTTACAACAATGCCCGAGAGAGAGAGGAAAAAATCTCAACGCAAGCCACGCGTCCCCGTTAGCGCACCTTTCTTCAAAGGTTGCCGTTGTCAACGTGTTCTATCTGGATTGTTTCTCCCGTAGCGCTTCCCTTTTGAACCTCCCGCACCAAGCAAGCGGTGAAGTCCGAGTGCATATATTTATTGGCACCAAAACAAACCCGGTTCGGTCCGGCATTCCGGACTTGCTTGCTGCTGCTGTCGTCCGACCTGAATATCAAACACTCTGGGATGGGGAAGGTAGTTAAGACGGGTAGCATATTTTTCCTTTTCATTTGCATGTCATTTAGCAATCGCTCTTGAAGCGTACATATCAAGTTTGCATGGGAGGTCATCCTTTTCCTGGGATTTTTAGCTTCTCTGTTTTTTGCTTTGCTTTGGACAGCACACACACATTCGCATATCTTTGCGGGAAGGTTCGTGCGTGAATGGTGCAAATTAGCATGCATCACACGGTAAAGTGAGCGACACTTGTGTGCTGAAAGTGGCCCCCACGGATAGTCAAGTGGCTGATGTGTGTCCTACATGGCTTTTTATGGCTGATAAATTGATGTTATTGCTCTGCGTTACGAGAGGCTACGAGAAGGGTTTTTGACAATGGACTACTATTACTACTACTTGCGTTAGGTGCACAAAGGGCTGCGTTGAACATCAAAGTCCTTCGATCGTTTCACACATACCTGCAGACAAAAAGAGAAAAAACGGAAATATATAATAAGATTTATTTGATTAATTGATAACTAATACAATAAAAATAACGTCATCTTTCATACAAATAAAGCTAGTTGAAATCCCAATTTGTTCAAAAATCTGAACGATAATTTAAGCAAAAGTTATACAACTCCAGCTGAGTGGTGCTTGTCTCTGTACTAAAACAAATCAGGACGACACTCAGCTGGGTCACTGTAATCCCATGTGTAACGCAAAACAAAACACTAAACCCCGTTGACCTCGCACACAAACGTGCGCATTGGTGTTGCAAATCAAATTTATCACCTAAACTGCCCACAAATAGATAGGTGAGATTAATTTATAGCCTAGGCAATAATTTTTCAAATCACACCAACGGTTAACCGCCCAAAAGCGGACGAAGCACGCAAACCACCGGGTGCCAGTGGGAGAAGGTGGTGTGGGAAGGACCACTGTGGCTTCGCTTGGCCATGTACGGTTTTTGCTCGTTTTTTTTCAAACCTTTTCCCTAACATTTGCCGTCACATAATCCAACGGTGTTTGGCGTGTAGGTTACCGCTTTTTCCTCCCTGCAGTTTCAAAAGAATCTACACGCTTACTTTAAGTTCTATTAAAAAAGCGATACAGCCCTACTTGCCCATTGCAGTAAACAAAAGCTCGTTTGCGAAATGGAGCCAAACGGAACGGGGTTTAGTTTTATTTTCACTTTGCTGCACAGCGCCGGAAAACCCCGTAAGCAAATGCTCGTCCACAATTCGAATCGGTTTCCAATTAGCCGTCGATGGAGCACCATTAGAAAGTGCAGCCCGTTTTCCAGCTGGTTTCACTCAAACCCCGAACCGATTGGGACACCTTCAATAAAATGTATCAACACGAGGTTTCGGCCAACGTTTCGGTGCTGAACTCTGCATCCAGGTGCGCCAGTTCAACCACACCGAAACGGGGGGTTTTAGGCAGCGTAGCCGGGAACAGGAAGTGTTAGGCAGTAGAGGAACAGAGGTGAAATAAATAATCAAACGGGCCGCTGGAATTGCTTTCCGATAAATTGGCTTTTTCTCGTTATAAATATTCCACACGCGCGAGAGCCACACACCGACACGCACGCATACTCCTGCCGAGGGTGAAGTGGTGCCGATTTGGTGGTGCAGCGGGACGCCCGGCACGAATGTGTCGAAAAATTCAAAAACCACCCCAACCACCAACAGCGCTCTTGCGAGCGTTTGCAGCGATTCGCATCAGCTTGTGGCTGCGGTGACAAAGTGCCACCCGTAAGCATGCCATGTGGCGGGGTGCTCGCCGCCCCAAAACCCGGAACACACCCGGATGAAGGCCAGACCAACCGCCTCTTTGCACGAAACCGCCTCCCGGTGCATCTCGAACGCTGTTGCGTGGGTCACACCACTCGCACACACACGCACACACACACAGGGGCAGTGGAAATTAATCATTTTCATAATTCAATGCTGATTACATCTATTCATTTTAATAACTCATCCCGTGCCATCGAATGCCGGGGCAGTCTTTGGGGCAGCCATTATTTGCAGCCCTAGCGCTGCCAATGCCCTAGCGTTAACACTAGGAACCTTGTTGCCAGAACGCCTCGGAGCTTCCCTCCGCTGGACCGGGCGTGGAACCAGAAACATGACCCCACGTGCGTGCCGGTTGCGCCATGGTTGGTCAATGTTTGTTTATTTGCACGATGCTGGGTATTGTTGCCGTGCGTTGCTGTTTTTAATGATTTTTTGCTGTTGTGCCACTATTTTCCCCTCTCCCCCATACCCTGAGCACACACGTATGTGTGTGTGTTTGGTAGCATGTCCATGATTCTAGTCCATAAATTTACTTCCTTCCGGACGTTGCGTTCGGATGTCGAAACGTCGATGGTGGCAGTACGGTGCTGACCTTTTTCCCTTCTCACTTCATACTCCCTGCCACTGTTGACCACCGGCCCGACATCAATTTTATTGTTACCGATTATGATTTATTAAGCTATCAAGGCACGTCGTCACTTGATTCGTCCGATCCCGACTCTCGAACCCGACCAAGCCCTTGCTGGGCTTATAGGACGACTATATTTTACACTCATTTTACAGTCACCAACAACAAACGGGCTCGGTGTCGAAACGGTCACTCTCAATACGGTACCGCCGAATGGGTACGATCGAAAATGATTTGAGCCTGGCCGGGTCACGCCGATAATGAAGAACGCCTTCCCCACTCCTTTTGCTGACTATTCATTTCCCGGGTGATTGTTGCAGTTTTAGGAACGGCGAAAGCGTTGAAGCCTCTTCCCAAGGGACGAATTAGTAAAGGCGCTTTCAAAGAGATACTTTTGTACGAAATCTTACCTTTTATATCTATTGACAAGCTACTATGCTGGTTTTGGAACGGAAAAGCTATCACTCAATCAACGGAATGTTTAAAAGCTGAAGGTACATAAACATTCTGGTGACATCTTCTCCCAAGAGATACGGACAAAATTCACAAAAACTCTCACTGGAGTAGCTATTGTCATTAAAAAATGGCTAGAGTTTATTGTCTAATTCACGTGCTATTTGATCGTTTAACCTCTCAGGAGATCAATTATTTTACAATCAAGAATTTACACATGATGTACTACTTCTTCTCTCATTTTTTAAGTTTTCTTGAAAAATCACATGAAAATGTATGTCTACAAATCAATTTCGCTTATTAATCCTTGCTACAAAATCACCAAAACCCTTTTACAAGAAAATGTATGTTAATATTGCCAATTGAAACGCTTACCCTTAAATTGAAATGCCAAAAACAATTTCCATTTAAACACAAGCTCAATCAAACGGCACCAACAGCTGCCCAGCACAGCCCCGCAGGTCTCCCCATTTGTTGCACATGCACACCACAGCAAAGCGATCACACCCACTTAACTCTGACAAGACGTTGTACCCAGCAGACATTGTTGGATAACAACCAAAAAAAAAACCCTACAATAAACGATAAGAGCCATCTTTCCAAATGGGTGAAGTCTAATTTGACACCCAAAATGCAAAACCCAAACAACATTACATTCCAAATCAAAACAGAAGGGGTGAAACGATTGACTGAGCAGCAAAAACCACACGAACTAGCTAAGAATCACGCTCAGCTGCTGAAGACGCTTACTAGCAAACGTGAGCAAGGTTACACACTTCACAAAAAGGGCGTAAGAAAGTTTCACCCCTTTTTTGCTACCGATTTTCATTCGAATTTTTTGCCTCCTTTTTCTTCACTTCCTCGTGGCAGCGTTCACTCATCGTTCAACTATGCTGCCACTTTCGTTAAAGAGGTACAGAGCAAAACAAACAGCAAAAAATCATAATAATGCATAAACGAAATGGTTACACGAAACCAGGCACCATGTAATGCAATCGTAGGAAATTCGCCCGAAATGCTTACCCAAAGCCACGCCACGGGATGAGATACCGGGGGGGTGGGTAAGTGAACGCACACGCCACCAAACAAGAACCCTTTCACACACACATACAAACATTCCCCGGCGGAGGAATGTTATCGGGGTTTGCCGAGAAAAAGGGAAAAATTATGCACGACTACTTTTTCCTTGCAGGAGCGTGTTTTCATTCATTGTAGTTTCTTTTTTTTTGTTGCTCTTTCCGAGCGAAACCTCGGGAGCAGTGTCACGCTGGCAGCACCACGATTCCATATTTGAGATTGTTCGATTGTTCCACAGGCACAAGGTTGATATCGCGGAGAGGTTGCAGGGAATGAAGCAGCAAGGCAAGGAACGTAAATAGTCACACATCAATTTTTGAAAACGTCTTATTTATGCAATTCCAATTTGCCACCTTTCATTTGCGCCGCATGCTTATCGAGTGGGAAAGCATTTCGTTTCGGTTCGGAGGCGGGCATCAGTGAGCGACAAAAAAATGAAAAAAAAAAATCATTCATGTACATGATATGATGTTTCTTCTCTTTCAGCAACTCAAAGAAACTATTCCAGATAATGTGAAAACAACCATTTTTGTATTACAATCTTGACCGAATGGAGAGGTGAGAGAAACTCACATACTCGCCAGACCCTTCGAATGTATATCATTATCACACTGTTGTTTTTGGAAAAGTTAATACGCTTTCACCGAAAACAAAACCGACCCGGCAGATACAATCGTATCTCCCGCTTTGACCAGCCAACCTTTTCACAGCTGCCCGGGTAAGTGGTAACACATTTGCCTAATGTAATTATTTCCAACACCAGACCACTATTTTGTCTACCACCGTTCAGCGTTAGCGCTCAAGGCAAGGCTGGGCTATGGTGTTTTAATTAAACATTTACCCAAAATGAACTGGCAAGGTATTCATAGCGCCATCTGGACGTACATCATGGGTAATTTAATACACTAAATGTGGTATAGTTACAGTTGAAGAACTATGTTAAATGAATATTCAGCTCCACTGTAAGTAACATTTCTTGACGGAAAAATTAAACATATTCTGATATAAATAATACCAATTGTGAAAAATCTTATCTTTACCACATGTAACCTAACCTTTCCTTATTCAGTAAACCGTACCTACAAAATAGTTTTACTAGCCCAACACGTTTCTATGCCATTTAGATTTTTGCTACTTTGCTAATGACCACCGACCATACATTCACTACGTATTAAACCGTAAAAACCGCCAGCGAAAAGAAGGAAATAGCCAAAGCGAAACACAACCCCGACCACCTTCCGACACCGCCGCCACCATACGCTGGCACAAAACGCTAGCCGGCAGACAGGAACATTCTGTTAACAAATTACATTTATGAAATTAATTACTTTTTATCTAGATGAAAATATAGATCCGGCCGGCAGACCCCGTCTGACTTCCCGCGGTTGGGGGTGTATAACCCCCCCCCCACCCCACCAAAGCCAATGTTTTTGTTAGTGTTTTAGTGTGAAGAGTGTAGAGCGTAGTATAAAACATCAAAATGGTTCACTTTATTCAGCGACTGGCGCGAGGCCCAAAAAAAAACTACTACGGATATGATATCGAGAAGGCTCCACACTGTGAAGCTTTCACTGTCTTTATGGCTGCCACGAGGCTTTTGGTTCAAAAAAGCAAATAGAAGACAAAATAGTGTCTGTACAAAGAATGGCCCAGTAGTTTTTCTAGAAAGAAGTTTGATGCGAAGCACTTTATTTTGATGTCTCATCATCGTTACAGGAATCAGCTCAACTTGATGGTTGAAAAATTCCAACTCACTTTAATGATTTGACTTTTTGAGTCTAGAAAAGTTTATCTATAGAAGCCATTTCAGCAATTTCTACAGCAATAAAACGCTTGCTGCTTATGATGGCTTTGACAATGCAAGAAATTCTTTCCAAAAGTTCAAAATTTACTTCAAATTTCCTTAACATAGTTTACCTTCTAGAAGCCCTTTAGCCTGAATTTAACCTTATCATTTCCTTTTGTACGCTCACCCTTAGCCTTTTTATCCCTTTCGTGCAAGCCAGTTTAAGATTTTATTGCTTCCTCTATTTCCCGTGTTCCCGTGTCCCGCGCGAGAACAGTGGACGATCTGCATCCCAAGTGCAAAAGGTGTCACTTTCGAAATAAAACCATCGCCTCCCCACCCGGGTGTGTGGATTTGACCGGGCGAAAATCCCCCCCACGTTGACAGCGCGCATTTGCCACGTCCATTTGAAAGCCAGTTTAACGATCGCACCGAGCGACGTATCTTTCCGCTGCCGATCCCGAACCCGACACGTGCTTCACGGAAGTGGATATTTCACAAATATATAAACCTACTTACGGCTCGGTTGTAGTTTTTATTGCTTTTACTTTTATATTTACGGCTGGGCAACGACGACGACGACGAAGACGTTTGTCCGCCCGAAACAGCTGCGCTTTCGGGCAGTGCTCTGAAGGCGTCGTGAAAGTGCTTCGAAACGGTTGCGAAAGACAGTCACTAGCAAAAAGGCATTCTTCAGTAGTCGAATAGTGTCAACGGGATGGAAAGAGCTTTCTTGAGATCAAGCGATGTATCCCGTTGGTTACCCTCCAACTGTAATGTCGATTACATTTACGGTAATGTAAATTGAGAAACGGAAACAGAGAGAGAGAGAGGAAACATATCGATGCAAACGGCTGCATCTCGTAAGCCTGGTTGACATCTAATTCAAAGCTTCTTTTTGCAGGATAGCAGGAAGAAACGAAACGATTTTAAATATCGATTAGATTGTCGCATGCTTCTGAAGAACGCTGCTCTTACAACAGTATTTTAAAGCCCGTACAGAAGGATGAATGTGTGCAGGAAATCTTTAAAAAAAACCCTACTTGTGGAGAAGTTCCTGCATGAGCGAGACACTTCTCTTAAACCTTCCGAGCAACCGAGTGAATGGTAGCACAAGCAGAACCAGCACAACTTTCAAACACCGGTGACATTTATTGGCTGCATATGTGTCGACGGCGTCCAAGTAATGGCCACCGTGACTTTTCATCATACATGGCTCCCAGTCAACCTGCCTTAGAACCTTTGTAGAATGCAATGCAATCGGAAAGATCGTTCGTTTTAGCAAACCCAGCTAGACACCGCTAGTTGCTGACTAGGTTGTAAAAAGTGTAGCTTTAGTTGGGTTTTTTTACGTGGGTTATAACACTCTGATAGCATAGGTACGAAACAGCACTCGAAACTCTTTTATGTTCAAACTGGGAACCGAAAATCAGTGCTGGCAGCTTACTTCACTTCGCTCTGACCAGCCCCGCCTTGTCGGTTGCAATCGTGTGGAGTAAAGAATCTGACCATCATCACATTAACCTCACATTCCCAGCTCATCAAACATTCATTTTGAAGCGAGTAGGTGTCTTGGAGCTTTGAAAAGAACTATGAATAAAAAACGCATTTTATGCTAGTTTGCAGACCAGCTTAACAAAGGTTTTGTGGTATGAAATCGTTATCAATGAGATGTACGTTGTGGACGAGTAAAGTTTCAGTAGCATTAAGTTATAACACTCTAGATATTCAACTGAATCATATGCTTACATATTCAACAATAAAACAGTACACTCGTTTCACAGACTCACAACCTAAACGTAGAGAAAATTGCAAAATTGAAGTGATTTTTTAAAGGCCTAAAAAGAAACCCTCTAACGTAGCAAATCGGTTAGCTGAAAACGAAAAACAAAACCCTTCACCCAACAGTTGAAGCTTCCAGCAAAGGGAAACTAAAAACTGTTCCAAAAGTTAAACCCACTGGCGTGCATTTGCGTTCAACTGTCCGTGGGCTGACTCGCATTCATTACTTTACAAATTGCTATTTTTCATCAATCCTCACCTTAAAAACTGTGCCACTGGAGGTCGAAAGCAGCAGAAAATAGAAACGCCAATCGTTGTGCAACAAAGTTTACTTGGTTACAGTGAACAAAAAAACCCCTCCGTAAACTTATCCGACAGTAGCAAAAACATGTCCTCGCACACACAAACATTCCAGTGTGTGTCTTTGTGAAAAATTTAAGTTTTCCAACCCACACCACTGCTTGGAGGGGATTCCAATGTACGATCCCATGGATTATGACGGCTTGGCGGCATAATCGAACCGACCAAACGGGAATGGATGGGAGAAGCGGAATGAAGGCAAAAACAGGTTGACTTTTCACTTACAATACCGAGCGCAGTTGGGCAGTGGTGGTTCGTTACAGAATGGAAATAAAGGGGGGAAAGAGCGAAGCTTCCCGATCGAAGCAGGAAGTCGAACTGGCAAGTTCCGGGCCAAACGAGTTCAACTTTCTGTTTCTTTGGACTTTTCGCTAAAGGAAAGTTTTCCCCAGATGCCCTCCACTTCCCTATAGCCCTTCTCTGCGCCACCACCAAACGTACGGATTTGTTTGTTCTTTCGCTTTCCTTATCCATGGATTTCTTTGTTTTGTGTTCTTACCACTTTCCTCGCTCAATTCAATATGCAACTTGCAGCAAACGAGCTATTGGAGCCAGTTTTGGAGCTTCAACAAGAACAACAAAAAAACGCCCGTCCGTAATTGATTGTTTGATGTGTGCCCGTTAGCTAGTTGGCACTCGAAGTAAAACATTTGCAGTGAAAAAAAAAGCCCCCCCGTAATCATAACGTACGCCGATGTAGGTTAGCATTGGCTCGCGATCGCGAAAGAGATTGGAAATCTTTAAGCGCTGCAGACGGCTTGCTGCTACTTACTTGCGTTCAGTGGCATACTGGAGGTCATGTTGAGCCCGTGCAACCGGGGATGGCCCGCGTGCATGCCGAGGTAGTGCCGCGTCAGCATATGGTGCGGATGGGGCGGATGTGCATGGGCGGCGGCCGGATGATGCGCCTGCGATTGCTGCGGGTGCATCGTGTGCATCGGAGGTAACGGTGGAGGTATCGGTGGTTGATGATGGCCAGCTGCTGAGCCGCCACCCTGCTGCTGCTGCTGCTGGGGATGGTGGGAGTGTGAGGAAATTTGTGCACCGGGTTGCTGCTGTTGATGCTGTTGCTGCTGTTGCTGCTGCTGCTGCTGCTGCTGCTGCTGCAGGCTGTTCATGGTGGGGCCACCGTGGGCCGGCTGCGGCGGATAAAGCATACCGTGCCCGGCCAGCGGATGGTACATCCCGGGCCGGGCTTGGTGATGCGGTGGTAGATGCCGGTAGCCGGCCATCATGGAAACCGGTGCGTGGTCCAGCTTTCCGCTGTTGACGGGGGGCGCTGTTGGGGTTAGTTGTCGGGGCAGCTAACCGATATGTGTGGTGAGTATGCTCACCGGGGTTGAATTTTGTTTTATAGTTTATATAGTGTCCCGCTTCGGTTTTTCTAAACCATTCTCTTAACGAGCGCTTAGGCAGCTTCACTGATGCTAAACTCTTTTAATAAGCGCTTAAGCAGCTTTTCTTTTGGCTTTTTTTTAAACCTTTATACTTATTGTTTTTGAAAGGCTTGTCACGCGCTTCGTGACCACTCAATCGCTGCCGGTTAACCACTAGCTGGCGGACATTAATTCTCGCACTGGCTCAATGCGCCCTTATCCGCCGCCCTGGTAACAGTCAATAAATCATACATTTTTCCAATCCCGTTCCACTCACTCCAAACACCAAACATTTCGCATTTTCATTCCTTGTTTTTCTTCCCACGGGAGGGATTACGGTTTGTTTTGGAAACGGGATTTCGTTCCCGTTTTTTTTTTCTATTTCACGTCACGTACGCACCCACCACCACGGGCGGGCGTAATGTAGCACGATTATCGTTAATATTACTTCACTATTGTTATTAATATGTACGCTGCTCATCCATTTGCTTCGCGCGCATAAATTATCCACTCACATTGTCTTCGGACATAATGTCATTATGTTAAAAAATGTGTTAAAGGGCCCCCGCTCGTGTCGCTTTTTCCACCGTCCCTTTGTGTTTTGCCCACTCGGTGCTAATAATTATGTTATTATGTCGACCCAATGTCGGCCCCACTACGTGCATACGTGCAACGGGTGCCCGCTGCGGGTGCGGGTCCACCGGATTTGGGAATGGGCTGAACGCGCAACGCTCGACCGTTGTGTGACACGCGTGTGACACTAAGCCGCACGTGATATTTGTTTGAACTGTGCAGAACGAACTAGCGCGTGGTATGTGTTTTATGCGTTTTTTGTTTGCCTCTTCAAACCGCTTGCGTGTTTGGTTTCAAGTTAAAGAAGCATTCTTTTTACATAATTCACTTCGAAATGCATTACCGAGTTAGTTGGCCCAGGTTCGTTCACTTGGCTAAAAAAAAACACTTTTTTCACTTCACGTAACGATGTTGTCACACTTTGACATTTCAATTATCAAACCTCGCCGTGCGCTATCGTGCATCATTTCTATTGTACCTTTATTGCTCCCTTTGATATTTTCTGCACTTGCAGATTTTTTTTTCAATTTTTTCCACCCACAGACCACAAATCACTCTCGCTCACTGTGAGGATTGACTCCTTCAACACCGGTCTCAGGTGCACTCACTGTTGATTTATGATTATTTTACCGTTTTATCGCTCAATCTAACATAATCTAAAATGGAAGTACGTTTAATTGCTGTCGAGTTTACTAAGTTATTGGGCGCGGCTTGCGTTTGAGTTGTTTTGCTACCGTTTCTTTTTTTTTTTTGCTTTTTTTGTTGCGCCCATTAGCAGTAGCAATGGTCCTTGCTAGTTGAAATTGAGTTTGAGCCATTGCCGGTGCTAATGGGCTGTCGGTCGGTCGGTCGTTCGCATACACGCTTTCCCTCGCACACACGCACGTGGTTAAGGATCGATCACGAAAAGCTTCAACAAATGCTTCACACAATGGCAATCTCGTGCCCCTTCTCCACCTACCCACACGAACACACACACATATGCCTCACGCGGTCTTAAAACGGTTAGGATATTTAATTACAAGTCATGCAAGGACCGGCGTCGCACGTGAACGTACGGTCGCGCATTTGTCGTTGGCCGCTTGAAAACTCCAGCATAAACCGGGGGTTGGTGTCGCATGCAAGATGGTTTCAAGGTTTCTCCTCACACCGAGCGTACAACAAAAAAAGAAATGCGGGGTAACAAACCGGATAAGATAATGTCAAGCACCGGGGGCAGCTCACAGTCGTTAAGCGCTTTGAAGCTTTGAATCCGGTTCAATCTAATCTGCCCGCTTGGCCTGCACGCTTCACGATAAAGGGGGCTGAAAAAGGTGTGATTTATTAGACGCAGATTGTGATAAGTTTCCAGTTCTGCTTGATTCCAGCGCGTACGATTAGAATCATATTTTTACCACGTGTCACTCGTGTCAACGATAATACCACTGGGTTTGATCGACTTGATCATCTTATCGATTTCACTGAACAATTATGCGTTTGGTTTGTGTTTGTTTGTTACAAAATGCCCGCACTGTTTGAACCATGCTCAAGTGGCGCAGTTTCAACTCAACTCAATTGTCCCCTCTTGCTCGATTATACAAATGACCTACAGCCAATCGTAAAAAAACCAACGACTTTGCACACTTCTAACCCCGTTCGGTTAAACACACGTACCGAATTTGGTTGCCCATTTCATAAATATCTAAAATTTCGGCAGTCGTATACAACCTCATTATCTGACACGCCGGATAAAACTAAAGCTCACACACACACATACAATCACAAGCGCCCCTGGTTTATTTGGTTCCGTGCAAAAAAATTATTACCGAGGTAAAAAATGTATAATCGACGGTTCGGTTGACCAATTCGATTTCCACGGCAAAGAGGGTTGCAAAACAAAAAAAGCATCCTCTTTTTATCACATCGCGTAACTAGCTAACGCTCCCCGCTTCTCTGGTTGGGGTGCCATCTTTACGCGTTTGTCACGTAATGGTCTTAAATAAACGCTTTTTTCGGTTTTGGTTAAGTTTGTATTTTATTTCATTTACGCATGATGCGTTTTGCACACCCCTTTTCCGTATGCGAAAATCAGCCAATACGTACACATTCACCAACACGAACATGGACGGCAGATGATCCTTGTTTATTTTAACAATTTCCTTCCCTGCCCTGCTTTCCTGCTACCCATCCCTTTTCGAACGGCGTAAAAATTATCACCAACCGTAGCTTTTCCTGCCATCGCCAAGATTGCCTAAAATCGTAATATACGCACAAACACAAGCATACATTTATTACTCCACACTTTACTGGTGTTAATATTTTCTCCTGCCCTGCCTTTTTTATGTTTTGTTTGCTGTTTGGCTTCCACCTTTTTTTTATTTCATCTCTTCGCAACGCATCACTCACGGCACGGAAGGGGCGGCGATATTGCCGGTTGCGCTTTTACTGCCATTTTTCAATGGCTTTGATTTGCCTTCAGACACCTGCTGCTTGAACTGCAGCCTGCAAGTTGCTGAGCTCACTGTCGTCTGTTTTATGCCGCGCGATTTAACTTGTCTCGTAAAAAGTACGGACCCACACACACACACAAACGCTTGCACATAAACGGCTCTGGATGATGGGTGAAATAAAATTTCCCAACTGTACACATACATGGTTTATTTGGAGGAAAGTGAAAGCTCCACACTCGATTAGCTACCTGTCCGCTTTATACGCTTTGCCACACACAAACCGAGCGCACACATAACTGGCGTCCTTCCGCAGCAACTCATTTGCGAGTTCAATTAAAAATTTCATATAATAAAACGTACGGGCGCTTGCTAAAACAAGCAAAGACTACGACAAAAAAAAATCATATCAATGAATGGTAAAGGCATGTTTTATGTGGTGTTGATCAGCCGGGTAAAGGATGCTTTAACCTTCCTCGTTACACAAACAAGCTATAATTTTTCACACTTCACACTCACTACCAGTACACCCAGTGCGTGTCCCAGTGGATGCTAGCAAAGGGGTGCACAAAACAAGGACAACACGACAAGTGTCCATGCAACCAGACCGCACTGCACCCCTACACGAACCAGCGTCATCAGCATCATTTGGTGCGATGAACCCCCGTTTCTTGGCGTACTGTAGTCTATTTTATTTATCGAAAAATACTACACTTCTGCCACTCTCTCATGCCCATCCGGCTTTTATTAGCGCTCAAACTTTATTGCTCTATTTACACGCTTTCTACGATCCTTTGCTGATGTTTCATCTCAGAGTACACACACTGGAACACTGGGAGCACAGAAGAGCAGAAAATAGAAAGCAAATGATCGGATTCACACCACCGCCGCGGCGGGTGACTTGTGTGAATCAAACGGGTCATTGAAAACGAATCCCCCCGTTCCGTCAGTCTTTTTGCACAGCAAACACACTGATGAAACAAAAACCCACACGACGGTTTTATTTCATGTTTGACTTTCGATTTCGGTCAATGCAAAAAAATCGGCCCCCAAGCATGGTTTTTGGTGGGGGGATTTCACTATCGAAATCGAATTCATTTGCACCCGACCCATATTTACGATCAAATCTGAGCTGGATGGGAAAGCATGCATGGGGGGAAGATTTTGGAGACAGTTTTATTTTTACGACGCCACTAGACACCATCACACCGCCGGCCAAACGTCCCATATGGTCTGGTAAATGTGCTTTCTTCCATTCCTTTCCTGTGAGAAACAGCACCGCGAACCCGACTGATCGAGAAGTTGAAACGGGGAAAGGGGTCTGCTGCTCACTTCACACCATTTTTATCGATTTTGCACTAGTTTTTCCTCCTTCATCCCGTTGCCCCTTTGCACTGCACGCTTCGCATAAAGTCGTGTGGTTTATGCTCCGAGAATTGACCCGAGCCCCCCGGCACTAACTCTTGATTTTGTCTGCTCGATTTTCTTTCGTTTGGCCACACTTTTTCTCCAATGCCACGGCTGGGGATGACATTTTTATTGCAGCTTGAATGTTGTGCACCAAACGCCATCTATCGAAGACAATCTTCACCCAATCTCAAGTGGCGGGCTTTTCTCTTCTAACAATCCAATAACATTCACATTTGTGGTTTAATTAATTTACGATTCCGATCATTTGAATCGTTTGATTGCAAAACAAAAAAAAAACATGTTCATTTTTGAAAGCCAAACCACAAACATCTCACTTGAACGGTCGCACAATCGCGGCAACACGGCGGAATAAAATAAAACGAAACACGACGGTGGTGCAAAAATCACTGCACGCCCAAAATCCTACCACACCTCGGGAGACCGCACGATGGCCTCTGGCAGAGCAGCAGACGATTACGATTACACGCGGACACCCAAACAAAGCCGCACAGGGATGGATGAGGATGTGCACAGTGAGGTGCGAACCATTCGCCCATGGAGCAGGGCAATCATTTGAGAATCCAATGATAAAAGGTAACTATCATAATGGCAATTTCATTTTTTATTTTTTTATTCAGGAGTAACGGTCCAAAAAGGCCGTATTGCTGGCAATTTCATTTTGTAAGTATTTAATTGATTTGGTTGAAAATATATGAAAAATATTGCATATTGTTATCTCATAATTGAATGCTTTTATTATTTAAAAATTAAAAGCAAACTATTGTTAGAAAAATAGATTATTGATTGGAAAAAAGCTTCTATTTTGTGTGCAGTGCTTTTTATTATTAATTTCTAACATGAATACTTATTATTACCAAAATCATTCAACTTCATTCCACGCTTTCCTAACTGTAATTAGCTCAACGGCCCCGTACCGAACTGGCTATGTGTTTGTTGCATCCTCACCATACCTATAGTGCCTGGTCTTATCTGTCTTATCATGGCGTGTATCTAGCTTAAATCCAAACCTCAATCGGCAAGGGTGGCCACGAGTCACGATAAAAGCTCGCGATGCGCCAGCCCAGGGTTTTGACAAACCATGTCCCATTGGAGGGAAGGGTGTACGGTAGGTTGGCCAGCACCCCCTAGGGTGGCGATAGGTTTACGCTACTTCCGATTCAGTTCAGTAGCAGCAGCAGCAGAGAGTACAATACATATAAAAGCCCCCAAAAAACGCACACACAAACAATCGCGCAAACGTTTCGGGGCATCGCGTGCAGAAAGGCGCGTACATTTAAAAGCAAGCAAATTGCTTTAAAATAAATCTAATCTATTTATCTGCTCCATTAGTGGAGGCCAGCGCAAGGTTGCAAAACTTCATCAGTTTTAATTTAATTTTGATTAGTTTTTTATCCATTTTTCTTCTTCTTTTTTGTTGGCTCGTTCACATCAGCAAACAAGATAACATAATTTGGTAATTGACACAGACACCTAGCGCCTTGGGCAAGATAAAGGTAGAATGTTTCATTTTTATACCCCATGTCTGTATCTGTCTCTAGAGTTTCCTCCACATTTTTTCACTGTTTAATGGATCTGTATGCGTGCTTATTATCTCTTGTGCGATAAAACAGTACCTCATTCAGTAGGAGAAGGCTGAAGAAATATGCCAAATATGAATAACGTGGACACATAAGTGCTGTCCGATACGCACATGTCAGCCGTATGTTTATATCGTACCGGGGAAGCCGTTATGGGAAGAGATAAAAAACACCATTAGCACTGTAATTAAACTTAGTTCTGAGACGCAATACCGGCCCCGGTGAAGGATGATGAAATAATTCAACATAATGCCAAGGTCGATGGGCTCACATGTACATTAGCATATTATTTCTTCAATTCTTACGATAAGGAATGTGCTAAGTAGTTTATTTGTGGTTAAGACTGATTCCTTTTTTTAAATTATTTAAGTGAACAGGTCATTCATAATGTTTTACAAATGTTTTACACACACGCTCGCTTCACTCGAATACGAATCCAAATTCCACCACGGTAAGAGACCATTACTCATCGTCATACTGCGCCGACAAAATGAGACACAGCGCACGTACAAATAATAACAAACACCTTTAAGCCCTCCTGTCCGACTGACAGATAAGCCTGGTTACATGCTTTTTTGCCACGATTGTTAAACAATCGCTACAACCCCGCGGGACAGCAGCCAGCCGTACTTAATCATCCAATAGGTAGGTTCACTGCCCGCCATTCGCCGAAAGTCGTGCCATTTTCCCGCAAGAAGGGAATGTCGAGCGGAATAGGACAAAAGAAAAAAATGCAATCGAAAAGCCAAGTGCACTCCATTACGCAACAATTTGGACAAGCAACATAATCTGCTTGCTTTATTTTCATAACTCATCGTTTCCTCCCGCGCCGACAATGTGTACAGACACACACACACACACACACAGCCATCATGTAGCAAAAGAATGGGAACGAGGTTCCCCTCGGAAAAAAGCTCCATAAGAAAATAATGACACCGAAAACGGGAGGATGAACATTCGATGTCCTTCTCGCCAAGCCAAGCAAACAACAACACAGCGCACACGTATGACGGTGTGTGTGTAGATGTGTGCAGCAGGCAATGATAAATATTTATCAACAACTATTTTGATTCATGCACTGAGCCCGTATGATAAATGTCACTTGGCAATAAGTACCTCGAAATAATGGCCCATCATTTATCAGGCCAGCGCCGTGTGTCCAGTAGCGGCATGGCTGGGATTTTATTCTGCTTTCGCCTCTTTCCCCTTACGGTCCGAGCCGGCTTTTCCAAGGGAACGGGGCAATAGTGTTTAAGTAACTCGAAACTGCCCATACGACCGTTGGTCCGGTGGCAGGGCCGGCAAACGCTTTAAGGCCGTCCATTTTCGATAAATACAGACATGTGTCAACGGGCGACATACCATTACATACCCGGAAAATGGAAACGGAACGCTTGCGATTGGCTTCTGCCCGCGGTCGATGCATTTCCTCCGCGCGAAGAAAAGCGCCCGGGAAAGACTTTATTGAAAAAGTTTTTTTGATCTATGGTGCATGGTGCGGCTGCTCCCAAAAACCGTCGGCCAAACCGGAACGGTACAATATTTTGTCCATTAACATATTCCCGGGCACGGTGCCGGAAAGCCGGTGTTGAGCTGGGCAGGGAGGGCGCGGTGAAATGGCAGTAATCAATTGTCACCCGCAATCTGGCGTGCGTTTTACCCAAAACCCAACAGCACGTCCGGTCGCGTCTCATGGGAAGCTGGGTACGACCACGGCAACGGAATGCCGAAAACAACAAACCACGTCTCATCAGGCGAGTCACCCAACCTAGGCGAGGGTCATCATCGTTATCGGTATTATCAACACCCACTCTCGTACGCCCACCCCAAAAACGGTGACATCGTTTATCAGACCAGCGGTGGTTGTTCGGAATGTGTGAGCGTGTGTGTAGGTGTGTATGTGTACGATGTGGGAAAGGCGACCGACACCAAGCTACTTGTTGGACCGATAAACGATCCCTCGGAGCAGAGATAAATGGCAGTCAATTTGTCACATCAGCTGCTTCTGGCGCTGGCTGCCGGGTGAAAGTGTTGGTGAACGGTTGGAAAACAATGAAATCTGCGAAGCGAAAGTTGACACATTACGTCCTTTTTGGGGGTTAGAATCTTGGGAATTCTTACACATGGGGAATTGGGGGGCGAGTTACTACTAGTTATTCTTATTAATTCAATGAAAGACGCAAGATTGGAGGAAATTAACCATTTTGTCATTTTTTGTCTGAAATTAAAATGATTATGAATCTTCCGTGAGCTATAAGAAGACTGCTGAAGACGAGTTTCTTCAGAAGGCAAATGCGATCTTCAGGTTGCTTAAAGTTCGTTGGAAATTACCTAATTTCGGTCACATTAGTTCTTTAATGATTTGACGACAAAATCTTGTGTATTCTTCTCCACAAAACCTTTAAATTTAAGCTTCCATTCAACTTCACCGACACCTGTACCTTCCTAACCGGTAATTCGATCATAGATGTCCTCGTTTTCACGTATCATCACACCCCCAAATACACACATTTCATCCTTAAGCCTCAATATGTCACGCATTAGAACCGACGTTTCGATAACTAAACCCAACCCGTTGGACCAAACCATTAGGACCCGAGGACATCCTAAAACAAAGCAAAAAGCAACGGTTTGAAAAAAAAAACAGGACACAACTCATCCATTCCGACGTACCGCGAAAGCGCCACACAGCAGGAAATGCCACTGGCGAGGACTTTATTTTAGCCACACGGTGCTCGTGTTTTTGCCTGCCACGCTGATTTCCGAGCCACATGTTAAACCGCGAAATGTGCAAATGTGACGCATGTTTTGGCACAAACTTACGCCCTCCTCCGAAAACCCACGTCCACGAAATAGTCAACTCGTACTGGAGGTTTGCCTGGCTTGCATATCATACAGGTTTCAATCAAGTGCCCACACTGACACACGTGGCATGTCCTCGCCGTGTCTGTGTCGTAATTTCTCGCAACATTCGACACACAGTGGTAGACGTCCACCACATTGGGTGAGAGGGAAGTGATGATGTCAAGCAAGGGATAGGTTTTAAAAATCACTCCCAAAACAAAAAAGAACTAACCGCGGTTCAGAATAACCGTTTGTGCATTGGGGTTTGTTTTGGGAACACCCCATTCTGTTTACATGTGATTATGATTTGGTGTCACATAACCCGCCACACTGTTTGACCCTCCGTGTACTTCACAGCTATGACTTTTCACCCGAATTGTTTTGACTGTTTAATATTAATCACATTTTTCGGCTTTCATATCTCACCTACGTCCCCTTTTCCTCTTATCCGCTAAACGCTAAATTATAATTTGGAGTGTGTTATGACTGTTTTTCCCCCAATTCTTTTTTTCTCTATCTCTCTTTTTTCCAATTTTTGGGTGCTTCTTTTCCTAATTTTATCCCACACAAACGATCCCATTCAGCATTGGCCCGTCAGCCCGAACGCTACTGACGTTTTACCGATCTGCCTCTCACTATACCCAGCCTACCTTGCTTTGTGGTCTCGTCACGGTGGGTGAGCGGGTATATATGGTGGCATGTGCAAAACTGCCATACGTCGTTGACGTCACGGTCGTCGCCGTCGTTGGCCATCGCGCCATACCTCAGGACATTTGGGGATGTGGCAGACTGCAACGGTATAGGCGCGATCTGGCACAACCGGTTGTCGGGTTGGTTTGTTGTGCATTTTTTCGTGCATGCATGCATTTCCACACAATCAACCCGGCCCAGAAGCCTCCCACTAACACATTTCCGGCATCCGCACCCGCCCTCCTCCAATCTCCTAAAACCATTGATATGTCAACACATGTCGGTGTTCTTCGTTTCCGGTCCTCCGGATACAACTCCGACACCTCACGCGTCACGACTTGCGAGCGATGCGTTCTAGTGATGGAAAATGATTCTGTCATGTTTGCTCTCTTTCTTTCTCATGCGGGAGGAGGGCAGACATCAATTTTGGATTTTGGAATCGGAAAAAAATCCTTTCCTTTCCGTAATCTTCCCAACCCACCACCAACAACTAGCAAACCGATCCATTTTATTGGATTTGCAACCATTCCGTGCCCAATATCGTGCCATGTCTTATAGGTTTTGCGTTGTTGGTCTAACCTCTATCGAGCGGCAGAATTAAAAAGTATATGTCCGAGCGTACGTTTGTGTCTGTGCACATTTGCACATCGATCAAAACTAAAGCGCCCAGCGCCAGCAAAAAGGCCAGTCCCAGATATTGGGATCGCGCCAACTACAAACAAAAAAAAACCCCTCCTGGCACACCCATATTCGTGTGCATCTTATATCGAGCGCCTTTCGATGTGCGCCTTCCACCAGCTTGAAAGGCGACCGACGTACTGGGGTTTCCTCAATCAAAACATACCAGCACACACACACGTGGTGGTTCAAAAACAATTGCAAAACCCCCAAACTTCCCGCTTCCCGGCCGCACAGAAAGCTCTCGATCGGCGAAAGAATTGAACAGTGCCGAAATAAATAAACAAACGAAAACACGCACCACGCAAAGAAGGACCTCGCCCCCGGCGTACCCGTCCGGCAGCGCTTCTGACTGGGTCAGTTGGGAAAAACATACGAAACGAAATCCCCCTTTATGCTCCATTGCTCTGCTACACGGGGGGGGGGGGGGGGGGTTTAAACAGCAACGCTGTGTGGTGGCTCACAACAGCAATCAGTATCGAAATCGAAAGGAACACATTTATGCTTTGCATGTGCCTCCGGGCGATGTCCGGGTAGGTGAGTGACGATAGTGAGAAATTAAATTATATTTATAACATTCTTCGGTGCGTGGGCCCGCCTGGTGACGACGCCCGGGTTGGCAGGAGTTTTGGGGGCGTATTTCGTTCACCTGGCCCTGAGACCCGAAAACGGACGATTTCGGGCCAGCACTGTCAGGCTAGCTGAACCTGTGGAAACGTAGGTCACGGTGCCAAATCGACTTTCGGCGCACGAATGCTTGCGGTTGATGGGAAATCAGAGAAGGCATTAGAAATGAAGGGAATGAAGTATTAAATTAAATGGTTTATTATGCGAAAACTGGTAAATATGTCAAGCTGCTTTATTACACTTATTTTTAACTAGCTTGGAGGTCCTGTAAGATCAATTTACACATTAATCAGCTAATATTTTTATAAAGTTGGGATAAAATTATTCTTCCTATTTTCAGAACTTAGATTTGAGACTATATAAAAAGCATTTTCAAATTTTCAATCTTTCGACAAATCAATCAGCCAATGTTGTAGACATTCTTGTTCAGCTCAAATCACCTATTGTATGATGACATTTCATAAAAAACAACGTGAAACATTCTTATCATATTTGGTTTATTCCCCCCAAAATGCAACAATCGGGCATAGGGGACAATATTCTAAAAATAAAAATAAAGAATCTAAACCCTCGTCCAATCACCAAAAACTCACAACGTCACATGTTTATCATTCCAAAAAGGATGATGCACGGACGTCCCTAATCCACTCACACACAGACACATCGAATCATAGCATTCTTTCCCTCCACCAAAACATGTCTGGGTGTGTGTGTGTTTATGTGTGTCCAACTCCTACCAATAGCACGGCCCATTTGTCGATAATAATAAATTCTTCCCCTCCTCAAGCACCCACCGCAACCCCCCCCCCCTCGCCATCCTAAAGCTGAAACGATAATCTCATTCCGTCGTGGGAAATCTGTTAAAATCCGTACAAAAACCACAAATCACCAGCTAATCTACATAGAATAAATAAACAATTTTCTAATTTTCCTCCACCACCCCTCGGGTCGGCCACTTCCACTCGCTGCTGATTTATCTAAAGCATTGAATCATCGCCCTCTCCCCCCTTTCCTTCTCTCCGATGTTCCCGAACGGTGCTCCCACAAAAGGTTCATGGATAGATGAAGTGAAAAATTTATTTTAATAGCAAATTTTCTTCTACCACCTTACCGCTCGCCCCAGCATTCAGCATTGGACCGAACTCCCCCGGTAGCGCATCGAAGGGTTGCTTTATCAACTATTTGTTTGAATGTTTAACACCAAAATATACCCTCCCACTGGACGGGTGCTGTGAATTTTTCCAGCCCCGGGCCCAACCAAAACCGATTGCATAAATCGTTTACATTCCACCATGCATGTGTGTGTGTGTGTCTATGTGTGCTGCTGCTTCAACCCAGCCCAGGCGCCTGATGCTGAAATGCTTCACTAACATATGCTATTGCGTTCCAGCCCGGTGCCGTACCGTATTGGAAAACCAAACACAACACCCCCAACGCCCCAGCTCGATCCCGAGCTAGCCACTTAACTGATTCTCGATTGGATTCCACCGAACAATCGTTTCGTAGGGTAGTAGGATGGGTGTGGGAAGCAGAGGGCTCCACGCACTAACAAACATATAGGTGCATGTCTCTGTGTGTGTGTGTTGGGAAAATTGGGAAAATCCTCCCAAATAATATGTAAATATAAATCACTGAAATGTTTAGCATCCGAAGTGCCTCCGAACACAAACAAGCAGCAGGACACCGCTATGCCCAACTTCGCCCTCTCCCAAAAGGTATGGAAGCACACGAGATTCATCTAATGGAAGGAGGCGCTTGGTGTCCCACGATGCACAGGGCAATTTGTCTGATCACTGATGGAGAGATCCAAAAATTGAGTGTGATGGTTGTGGTTTGTAACTTTATCTAGTGGGACGCAATTGATGTTTTTCAAGAACACTTGTGTTAATCTAAAATTTAACCTATTATCATTCTAGGATTAAAAGTTGTAGTATAAGTTCTTAAAAGTGATGAAACTCATACCCTAAACCATTGCATGTCGAAACGTATACTCAAACGACACATCACAGACAACTCATACGGGTCTCCAATTACACACTGTGTCTCCAATTACCACGGACATGATTCAAAACGCCCAGTAGATTCAGCTAGATAAATATTTCCCCACCCAAACCTTCCCCTCTCCAAATTCAATTTCAATTTAAATATTCCCAAATCTGATTTCTACCTTCAACTCCGATGCAAAAAGTACGGCGCCTCCGTACGTGCAGCAAACGGCAGCAACGCTCACAGACCAAGTCTCTCGCTTTCGGGAGGATATGGGTACCATCTGTTTGTCCAAGCAATGTATGTGTGTGAGTGTGTGTGCATTTGTACACATGCATGTGTTGTCCTCTTGCTGGGTGTGATAAATAGACCCCATTTTAATGGCGCGAAACAAATCATCACCCTTCGTTTGATGATGGAAAATGCTGGACGCGTGGAATGCACCTACGGAGGACGGACGGGGAAGCGTGTGTACACATTTGACAAACTATTTAATTTGGCAACTATCGAAATTTCGTTACGAAGCCGAATACACACACACACAACCATGGATCGTGTACAGGAGGCCGGCAGTCAAGCAACACTAGAGCTATGAGAAGGAAAAAATCACTTTCATATGCATGCTGCACTACTAAATATTTTAACCAATTATTTCATGCCATCGAACATGAACAGGAACGTGAGGAAAGCGAACAAGGGGACGAGATACGATGTGCATACATTCTAGCAATTAGTTTCTCGTTTGCCACCATGGAGGCAATCACCGATCTCCCACAGGGTAGGTATCGCCATTAAAACCCTACACCCTATCCGAGTACTTCCATGCTTCGAATGATAAATTGGATCAATTGTTGTGGATGGGAATTTGTTGATAGATTTCTACGCCACCAGCAGCCTCCTATTTGCTCAAGCCCAGAGCTTCCAGCTTCACCCCTTTCCCAAAACACAAAAAAGACCTCGCAACATGATGCTCTCACATTTCATTGACTTTCCACCTAACCTGCTGTGGGGATTTTGTGGGGAAAGCTTTCGGCCACATACACACCCGCGTCCATCGAACGCAAAATTATGTTACGGGTGATGATTTGGGAAAATTGTTTGCGGTAGGAATAAATTTGCGTGAATATTAGGGAACAGGACCCCGTTACCCCCCATTGCTGGTTGACTCTGCCAACCAGCGGCTGAATCGGTAAGCCAATCAATTTCGGGACAACCAGTGCGAATGGTACGTGATATCCAGTGGCTTGGTGTCGTTTGCCCTTGGTTTGCATGTCAACTAATTTTGTGTCGAGTGTTTTAATGCAAACGTCATTAACGCAGTGTGGACAATAACGAGTGACCTTATTAGGGGGATAGAACAGGTTCCCTGTTCATCGTAACATTTGTCCGTAATGTTGATACTTGCACTCGCATTTGATAGGTAAAATTGAGCAAATAATCCATTTTTTTCATCGTCATTGTTAACTTGAATTCTTTAACACACTTGTTTAAGATATTTTTTTCTAATCTATCAACAATCAATCAGTCACTGTTAGTAGTAGCAAATCAGTTACAGTCATTACATAGCTGATTCTCCTCTAAAAATAAGGAAAATTATTTATCACACTTTATCAAAGTTATAACTATAATGTCGATAAATTATTTTACCTCTATGTACACTTAACAATGCTTCAAAAAGGAAAAGAAGTAAATTATTCTATACAATTGATCACGCAATCATAAAACCAGTGCACTACAAAAAGATTCAAAATGTGCTTTGAAGCTGTATAACTAACCGGTCAACAACAATTAAATCAGCAATCCATCCCTATTATCTCAGTTATCCTTAACTCTAACCGCAACCTTTCTGCTCTTAACGCAAATTCAAGTCTCCGAAGACATTTGTGTGTTTATATCTCAAGATAGGGAACGATTTCAATATCGTTTTTTCCCTTAAGATCATATCTAAACCTTCCGTATCGGCACGGTTTTGGCTAATATTTCCTTATTTTTTATCCTAAAATACTCTTAAATTTAGTTATTCCCTCAAAACACCCATTGCCAGTAGTGCATACGAACGACCGACGTTTACTTTTTTCTTCTTAGACATTCAATCTTTACAAACTTACAAATAGTTTCATACTTCTACCAATTTCGGAAAGAGTCATGCTGAACTGATACCGAAACACTTGCACTGTTGTCCTTTTGGGTGACATTTTTTCACTCCAAACTCAAGACTTAAGTACACGGATATGTCTTCACACAATAATACTGACACGTTTTGTTCAAATCGATGCTCAAATAAAGGGGTGTCTTAACCCATCAGGTTTTCTTTGCCATTACTCTCGTTTAAGCTTCATTAAGCGACATCGACCGACGTTGTACGACATTCAAACGTTGGAAAATCAATGTAACCACATTTAGAGCACACACATGGGAAGCAAAGGGTCGTTTGTTCCCGATTTTCGCACGACACCAATTTTTACACTCAACACACATACACAACACACGACACGGGACACGCACACCAAAATGCGAACGTATCAAATCGAACCAAAGGGTCTCTCTCTCACTCGGACAGTAATCGAACCAAATACATTGACGACATTTAGACGACGATCTTCAACGAGCTACTGTTTTCGTATATATTTTCCTTATTGTTGCATATTATTTGCTGACGGTGGCAAATAGTTTCTATGCTCTTGCCTCTAACCACAATCCATGGGTCTGTTCAGGGGTCGCTACTGTACGGGGCTGCTAATTCTTTCGATCTTTCGGTGGTGCAAATTCAAGGACAGAAAGCACAGGTTGCCCTTCAGATGCAATAATTTTCAATTCCATACACCTTTGTCGGCCGTATTTCGACACCACAAGGGTCTCTTCCTGGCAGGTGGGTTGTCCCTTCCTGTTCTGCAACCTCTGCTGGACCTTCCTGAGGCCGCCTGGAATTTATTGCCCTGCTTTAGGACATTTACACCGAACACACGATCGACACACGGACACACTAGACGGCGATGTACACATACACGAACACACACAGACCCATGAACGTATTGACATCAATACACACACACACACATAGAGTGAGAGAGAGTAGTAGAGAGAGAGAGAGAGTGAGAGAGAGGGCGCGAGGGCGAGTGTGTCTGGAAAAAGACGCGAGGAGAAGAGAACTAAGGGTGGGCGAACACGCGCGTACGCTCCGGGGCGTTCAAGAGCTTCCTATCCCGGCGGAAGGATAAACGGCACTGAAAGTAACGGGTTGACCCTCCGTTGACAAAAGTCCCAGTTTCTCGCCAGCCCGAGCATTCCGGTCCCGAACATTCCGACATTCACCACACCGTGCATGGGAGGGCCGGCGGGAAAACGCATGCACCTGGGAAAGCTCATTACGCGTGGGACAGGGATGAACATGTGTAACACATCCGTGGCAAAGCAAATGATGCGTACACGAGCAAGACAACCAGTGTTGGGAAAATCTTAGAAAAGGATCGACTCCGGTTTCCCATAAAGGATAATTTCATTGCCGCCAGTAGGGGAACAAGGACAACCGTATTGCGCACCTCCCAAAACTACTAGCTCCAACGAGGGAGCGAGCGAGCCCACAGCAGGTCTTTTTGCCATGTGGAAAGCCGTAACCGAAAAGGACTTCGGTTGGCAAAAAGGAAGAAAACAAGGAAACCCGAACCATTCAGCTGTTTTGTTGTGGTTTTTCTTTTTTTGCCCGAGTACAACTCGTGCATGTTCGGGAATTCGGGGGGCGCATCGGCTCCACAATCGGCTGGTTGGCGGTTCGTCGATTTTTATCCTTCACGGCTTTATCCTTGCAAAACAGTTCGCCCCGTGTACGGCAAGTTGAGTGCAAGTTGTATGCGAAACTCGACCAAACTTGTATACGAGCAGGCAAATGTTGGTCGATTTTGGTTCGGTGTTTCGGTGAACGGAAACGGATACATGACTAGACTAGGGTACGAGGACGAATGAGCCGAAAGGACGAAGGCTAGTGTGGGCCGTGTGCAGTATGGTGGAGATTTACGTGACGACACAGGCAACGAAAGTGCCGGTTGCTGCTGCCGTTTGCCAAGAAATGCTGTGTTTTCGTTTCGTATGATCCGGGCGAACGACGGGTGAATGGACAAATGTACAATCAGTTCAAGAAGGGGTCAGAAAATGGATGTTAATGCTACATCTTTTTGATTATCTCTTATTTATGTTTCATCTAGGTTTTTATTTCAAAATGTAGATGCATTGGGGACGATACTTATTTCAGCACAAAATATGAAATAAGAAATAAGAAAGTTGTCAACTAATAAAAACTGTTATATAAAACATATACTAAATTTAACATTATTCCAGTTTTCCCAAATACAAACCTTATCAAAATAAATAAATAAATTAATCAAGAAAAGGTTCCTCTGAAATCGCTAGCCTAAGCTAGGATTTCCAAAAAAACGTTTGTATCTTCACGTCAAAGTTGATAGTTCTTAGGAAAACATTATGTGCCTGGAAAGGATTAAAGCGTCGTTTTACCACCCAACGACACATTTTTAGATCTTTTGCACCGGGATGTTTTCATTCACATGATCTTAATGAGTACTAAAATTGAAGAGGACCATGCAATAAGACATGGCTGTTTTCAGTACATATATAAAAATAAAGATGGGTAAGAATCAAATAGATTAAGCTAATCCAAGGTGAATTTACTGTCATAGAAACAAATTTTGAAGCAATTGTTCTAGAATAGAGTGCGTACTACTAAACACAAGCAAACCAACTTTAACATATCTACGATCCATATGATTAGTTCCAATGACTTTACTTTCCAAACACTCATACACGAATTAAATATGATCAATGTAAATGATTTTCACTCGTCCGCCATCGTCAAGCGCCAGTCAACATTCATCAAAAGAAAGATCCACGCGAAATCCTCCTCATCCGTACGAGATTGCATTATTCACGATAAGCTCCAACCTAAAGCTCTACCCATCAAAACCACTCCGCGTTGATCGAATAATCCCCATTGGCTTTCGTGTGTCAACCGTGTACCGTGTTTCCCAATCAACCCCCTCGAACCGTGCCGTTCCGCCACCACCCCAACTGTCCGGTAACAACCAACACGTGCACCTGGACCAATTGGAACCATTCACCAGCATACGCGCGATTCATCATACGTGTCACTCAATTAGCCAGTAATCCGGTTTTCCCGCTACAAAACCTACCTCACTTTCACCCCACAACACCGGCTTGTCCTCCAGCCCGATAAAGCGTGAAAATAAGTAAACTTTGTCGCTCTTAAGCTTAGTCTGCCACACCGCTTCACCACCGAACCGAACCTGCCCACAAAACCAAAAAGCAGATACTTTATGGCACAGAATTACGCGCCCGGTCCAAAGGAAAGGTATTAATGTTCCCATGGTGTCGAAGGTGAGCTTCCCCAGCCCCATTCGCCCTTGTCTCGCATGCTGTTCCCATTGCGCAATAAATTATCAATGACTTCAAGGCGTCCCACTCACTCCCCGGCTGGACGGGACATTGCGAGTCAGCGTGTCGAGCTGCCTGGAAAGTTAGCGAGACCGATGAGAGGGGGGCCACGATTTCGATCATAAATCATAAGCACGAAGTGAATTCGGGGGGGAGGCGGAGAAAAGGCGACAAGGTTCAAGACACGGCAACACCATCCCGGCTCATGATTGTGTGTATTGGCAGGTGTGTGGATGTGGCGACGCGAGTGCGAAGTTTGTTAGTGGAGCAATTTCCTCGAATTATCCCTTCATCAGTGTGCGATAATTTGATTATTGTTGCAGAGATTTACGCGAATCGGCTGTCGGTTCGCACGAATCGGCAGCGATATTGTGATTTGCGAATGCGACAGAAATGCATCTGGTTTGCCGTTGATGCGATTACCGATTTGTTTTGATTTTCGGCAGTTTTAATGGCACGGCACAGTTTACGCAGCGACAGTCATTTTGTGACAGTCTTAATCGGGCTTTCGCACGGCCGATGTGCTGTTGTTCGTAGTGCATTCCTTCGGGAAAAAAACACCTCATCCTGATCATGGTTTTAAATCACAAAACATATTCTTCGACCAGCAAACAACCTGCGTTAAACAAGCAGCAAAGTCTGGCTCGTTATAATAGGAAAATTGATTGGTTGATTGATTGGCGCACAGAGCTTGCCGGCGGAATTCACAAGTGGCCCGCCTTGCCGACCATTCTCCGTAACTTGTTGAAAACTTGTGCAACAAAAAACTGGAACAGTCTTGTTGTAGCTGGTTCGCCAAACACCAACACGCTCCCGAAGCAGTAGCGGTTCATTATAATATGAATTTTATTACAAATGAACCAAAATGTGAAGCTCATTATTCTAACTCGCCCAACCGTGCACTGGTGTAGGTCGTGCGAAAAGCGGCAAGCAAAGGGAGCAACATGCTTTTTTCCCAAAAATGCTTCATGATGAAAGTTCTTTAAGGCTTCTCCATTACTGGACTGACCGCTTCTGCCCTCGAAGTATGCCTGATAATAAGACGCCCATCGTCGCTTCGGGGCGCAACTTTTCCCCTTGAGTTGTGCTCGATGGGAAAAAGTTTCCACAACCACAATATACACTAAATTATTTGTTAGGCTTATTTAAAACAGGCCCCCATTTATGCCTCCTCGTTCCACTTCTTTCCTGCTCCCTTCGGAGAACTTTCCAATGGGCCCGAACGCGGCGATGCCCCTTTTTGGATCGCGTACAATCTTGTCTGCCGTCCGGCGTCTGCTTTTTCCAGCACGCACCCAGCAGGGACGGATGCCATCGTTCTTCCGGTTTGAATGGTTGAAATAAATTAAATTTGTTGCTTTGCTGCCCCCCGGGCCGTCCTCACCAACGGGCAATCCTTACGGCCGGCTAGCCAGCCGCGGTTTAGTAGACAAATTAAAATAAGCCTCCTTGCACTCCTCAAGAAACCTGGGGCGGCTAGCAACAATCGTCTGCTTGCAAATGCCCCCCTTCAAAATAATCTCGTGTAAAACGGGCTAATAATAAGGCTTGAGGGATGTTAATTGGAACTCGCGGTTCAGTTGCAGACCACGGTTTGCCGACAAACTTCATCCGTAACCGTCCACCCTTGCCACACAAGGACATTGTATCATGCTGCTCCGTAGACAAGCGGCACATAGAATCGCCGGCTGACTGATTTGTTGCGCACTCGCCGTTGACTGTTCGTGGAACATTTCGTGGTAGATTTTCTGGAACACAACCAGTGACACCCGTTTCTGGCATGTTTTGGCTGGCGTGTGACAGTGGCTTACGCTAGCAACGGACGAAATTAACTACCCGCCGCCACAGACTTGCTATCAAATGCCAGCCTAGTTTTCTAAGCGGGGGGCTTTCAAAACATCTGCCACCAACAGCAGACCGGTATTCATTTCCGGTGTAGATGTTGTTTGCAAAGTTTTTGACAATCAACAAACAATTGTCACCGGCAGACTGTACCCGCGGGACGGGTGAGTCAACGAGTACCACAATTTGTTGCCGGCGGAAAGAAGACCTCTCGTGCCACAGGCACAAGACCTTGGAAGTTATGGGTGCAGGGTGTCGCTTATCAAATGGCGATCGTTTGCGCGGCAACATGAGAGTGGAGGGAGCTGAGGGCTCTAAAGATAATTCCTATCGGTCATTTATGGGGCCAGAGGGTTGCACATCGTGTGTGTATTCAAGTTGGTTCCATGAGGTTGCTATCTGTCGTACAGATTGCTCCAAATGTTGCTGAGTATGCCATGGGATTCCTCGTTGCCCAGGGCTTAAATCACAATCCAGAGTCCAAAAAGCGACGCCAGATGTATTATACAACTCTTTACTTGTCTAGTTTATCTTGAAAAAAAAGGTTTATGTTGACAGAGTTCTATTTCAAGCCTCTTCAAACAATTCCGGATCCGATAAAAGACCTAAAAGTATTAAGACTTTGCTCTTCCAACGTTTTTTTGATGAAGTGATGTTTGAGAAATATCCTCAAGGTTTTTTTTTATAAATTTTGAAAAGAATACTAACGACTATTGGGAATTATGCAGTCACTTGTAAATCAATCATTTCTTCACAAATATTCCTTGTAGAAAGCACCAAGAAAATTACTTACAAGTCGTATAATTTCTAAGGCACACATGAAATCACGTTATCACATGAAATAAGTAAATTCAAAGAAAATATAAAATTCTATTGTAGTGCCATGATTTCTTTTCTTACTAAGTGGAACTGATTGCTTCAACGTCTCCTTTCAAATCTCATTACAAAGCCAACAATTTGCTATGCTATGTGATCCACATCTACTTCTTTTGTTGCCTAATGCGCTATGTTTTATTCCACACTCAACACCACAAGTATGTCATCGGTGGCCAGATCCCAGTTCATGACTTTGTTTCTCATTTTGTTCACACTCCGAACCACATGGCACCGCACACAAACACACACACTCACACACCGGTGACTTATGACAGCCAGGTCCTAGCGTATACGCTATTCTTCCACCGTATCGCCTTCTTATCTCCCGCGGTGTTAATGTCAAGCATCAAAAGTAATGAATTCGTATTGCTTCGACGTTAATGGTGGCACATATTTTGTTGTGTCCCGCTTGGACACTAGTCCGTCCCCGTGTGTGGGTTGTGTGTTTGTAGTTTGTATTTTTATGAGTGCAAGATTTGGCGGCTTTTACGACGTTCGGTTCCCAACCGGTGAACAGCGGGACAAACGGCCCAAACGACGCTTGTCTTCACACGACCAGCGTTCTCGGACCGACCGGTGTGCGGCATTACTGTATTTGTCTCACGTGCGTTTTGAAGCTCGAAGCACCAACAACATCAGCAAAAACAAAAACAAAACCAAACAAACAAAATATTACACCTTTGTGCTAAACACTGTCAACGGCAACCGCTACGGGAGGCACTGCCGTGGTTGAGGCACTCTCGAGGCAGCATAATTCTTTCATGATATCAAATTAAACGCCACCACCCCGCGTTTCGCAAAACGACCACTCGGGGACAAATTTTAATGGACGGTAATGTCACTAACAAGGTCATTAAATCTTTTCGCCCGGCCCGCTCGGCTAGTGCGCCCGGAACACTCGGACGAGTGGGCCTGCTGTTGTAGTTTGTTGCTTAGATTATTCATCAAGTTTGATGGTTTTATTTGCAACTCAGTTAATATTTTACGAGGCCACGAGCTGATGAAAAACAAAACTTTGACTCCATTTTGCAGTGGGGTTCGCTTTCTTTTTCCCAACTTTTGTCTTTAACGGTTTCCCGCGAAACAAACCGCAGATTATAAAACGCACCGATCCCTTATCTAATATCAAACAAAGCATTGGCGCCACGCACCATCGTCGTCAGCACTCCCGAAATAAAAACCCATCCATTAGTCCCATTTTAACCCCTTTTTTCCGGGTGCCGGTGCTTGAGGTTTACCCTTCCACCCCCACCCATCCTGTGGGGGGAATGCTTTATTATACCAGTCTGTTACTACGCTCTGCTGCTTTTCTTTTTTTTTGTGCTGTGATTATGAAATATTTACTACCATCAACATAAAAATTAGATGCGCGAAAGATCGACACGGAACTTGCCTTTTTTCGCCTGGTTTTTTTTTTGTAAACCCCTATTCGCCTTTTTTTAGGGGGCCGGAACCCCCCCCCCCCCTTCATTCCCATGAATGGATTGAAGTTATTTGGGTGAAAAATCACGTTAGCCAAAATCGCGAGATTGCGGTCAGCATACACACAAACACACACCGAAACCAAACCCGAAGGGCGTCGAAAGTGGCCTCCGTTGGCTAATTTATATCCCGGTAATGGTTCCGGTTATAATAAACGACCGACAATTAGTGGTAAAAAGTGGAGCGCCACGCGTCGAGTTTGGCTACCACTACCTGGTTTTGGCTGGAAAGGGTTAAAAAGGCAGCGGCAGTGGAAAGCTCGCGGCATTAGATAAAAAAGAGAGGAAAAAAACCCCCCCAAAAAAACTAACTCGACCCCTTCAATTCAATGATTTAGTACGCTAACTGATTCACATTGACTATTTAGCAGCAGTACGTACGAATCACGCCACCTTTTTTTTGTTGCGCTTGCTACCATTTCAGATCTGATTCCATTTCGATATGGGGATGGAAATTAATTTGTTTGCTACCAGTGACACTGCCCACGATAAGGGCAGTTGACGTTCGGTTTTATAGGTGCGCTTTGGGAACGGCGGTTTGGGTACCGGAAATACCCAATCGCGGGGTGATTAATTGGTATAAAATAGTTGTGTAGGCATTAGGTGATTAAATTGTACCCCTTTAGATTGTACGATAGCGTGGTACATTTTAATGACTGTTAGCCAATGGTGGTCTAAACGATTGTTGGACAATCTGGGCAACATTTGGTGTAGATTGCCGTTTTTTATGAACCGTGCTTCGCTGATAAACAGCCAGCTTCTTTGTTTGAAAGTTATGATTGCTGTTTGGTGTTGATTAAACATACTCTATCAAATAGAGGGTTTACTTACCCAACTCAAAATTTGTATAGGAACATATAGGAATCTTTGTTTCATTAACTCACCTGAAACGAAATGGAAGAACAATAATGTGAATAAACTGATTTTACGGAGATGTCAGTTTGAATAATTGTAATATTTCAAATTGGTGCATCCTAACAAACCACTAAGTTATAAAAAAAGATTCATTCAAAACTTCAAAATTTGAAAAACATTCCCTAGACACATTTTTTTGAAACCGCATCCAGAATTTCTTTCCTGTTTAAACATGTTCCTCCAGCATTGCTGCTGGAAAGCGTTAAAGTGCAATCAATTCGATAACTTCCAACCAAGTGTCCCTTATTCAACCCCTTCGTACCTAAACGAAGGAAGGGTTGACTGAACAATACCAACAACAAAACCACTTCCCGTCAACTCACTCACTCAGAGTAAGCGTTGTGTACCGTCGTGTACGCGTCTCGTACCGTATTCATGAGAGCAGATTTATCCGAACCATACGCTTCCGTCGCTCCCTTCCCCAGTCGTCGTTATCACAAATCATATTTTCCTGCCGTTCGGTTCCGACACCGACCAGGCACACATACACACAGACACACACTTTACAAGCGACCGACGACAACAGTGGCACTGACTCAAGGAAAGCAACGTTCCTTTCACAAACCGTCGTCAACATCCTCTAACCAAACTAACAGAAGTATCATCATCGGTGGCATATGGTTTTTTATGTGTGTGTGTGTGTGTGGACTAGCAATCCGACAAGGGCAAAAGAAAGGTCAAAAGTTTGCCCCATCTTCCCCCCCCCCCTTACGCAAAGTAAGAAAGCTAGAGTCGTAAACTTTTGAAACTGATAAAATAAATTTGCTTCCTTCCGGTCCGCGCCGTGTTTGTTGCCCGTGTTCTTCCCACGGAATGGAGCGCGGAAGCAGACGGCTGCTCTCGTTGCTGACGACGTCAACGTGGTTTTATGATGTGATCTGTGCGTGTGAGGTACAGCATACACACAGCCTTAGCCTTCTGTGGATCAATCGGGATGTAATGGGATCAATATGATATTGGCATTGCAATATTGCGCTCGAATCTGTATTTAAAACAGATTGTGAAAACACAGATTCTTTCGAAGAGTTATGTCTTTTGTTTATAAACTTTCTATCTTGTTTTTGTTACCGTTTTTCTATCTCCTGTCACACACATACACATTATTTTAATGATGCTTGAAGGAATTAACCAAACAAAATACAAACAATCACACACGACACCCTACTTTCATGGCTTTTAACACACACTCACAAAACCTTACTCCAAACATCCTATGCAAATGATAAACGTAAACTTAAATTATCAAAACAACCTCTTGAAAGAAAAGGTCAACCAGCATGACGAGGGGAGGCAGGAAACAAGCCACTTTATTGTACGACATTCTTCGCAACGGAAGCGAATCATTCTCATTCCCCGGGACTGACTTGACTGAAAAGTTTTGTGTCAATATTCTTTCCTAACTTCCGGCCGGCTCTAGCGCGCCTAGCCGTGGGTTGGGTGTAAAAATGGGCAAAAAAATGCCTCACACCCAATGGGCAACGACACAGAAGCGTTTTGGATGCGAGGGGGAGTTGGCTTTTCTACCAATACCTCGACTTCCCAACGCCCTCGCGCCCTCTGTGTTAAACCAATCGAATGCTATTATTAACAAACGCGTTAACACGCAAAGTTTATTGCTATTGTCTGATGCTGGTCGCAAAACAGAAAAATGTTTTCAACTTTTTATCAAGTTATTAAAATGGTTTCCTTCCCCTCAAGGAGGTGGCACAGCTTCCACGCCTCTTTTTTGGGATAATAGCGAGAATGGGTATGAAAGAAAGGACTTTATGGCTTTATCGAAAAGAAACGTTTGTTTTGTGTTGAGTGTGGCTGTATCTGTGTGTGTGTGTGCATTCAAGGGTCAAGTGGAATTTTATGCCCATTTTAACGAGCTTGTTGACAATAAAGATAATTTAAAATACAGCCATAGATGATAAATATTGCCCCTCAAACATAATAATGGCAAAACAGATGCTCGTAATGCTAGATCTATGCTGTTGTATTTGACACTTCGTTCAACACTGGGAAGTATTTTTAGTACTTTTTTTCTCTTTAATCCTTAAATACAGTAAGTAGCTACAGAAATATAACTCAAGTGCTTTAAGCTCACGAAAAAAAAAAGAAATCAGTCAATATCACATACACAGACACACGTCGATGGGATCGTAAAACTTCCAACACACAATTTATTTCACCCATTTTCTATTGTTTGCCCGACCGACCACAACAAACAATAGTGCATCGTCCTTTCTCGTTTCGGTTTTATGTCTTTTCTATTGATGTGTCGACTCAGTTAGTTATTGACTGTTCATCCCAATTTGATTCGCTTTTTGTTGAACATGAAAGAAAGCAACCACACAGAAGTAGCGCTAACATTTCGCTAGCCCCCTAACCCAATCCTACGCTGGTACTTGGTGGTTTTGTGCAGAATGGTACTGCTTGGTTTGATGGTATTGAAAATTCCTTCCGAAAAAAACTATGCTCTTTGCTCCAGTAGTTAGTGGGACGTGGAAGAAAGTTTAACTGCTAGGGAAGGAGAACGTATACACAGGGCAATAACTCTTTTTTGAAAGTTAAGTTTAACGAACAAAACGAGTTCGTACCAATCCTGTAGCCAGCTGTAGCCAACGTGCCCTATCAGTATTCGCTTCACTGCAACTCAATCAAACACTGGACAAAATTGGAAAGTGCCACTGTTGCTATCTTGAAGATTGAACGCTAGTCAAGCTCGTTTAAGGATGTTTAACGAATCATTTTTCATCGAAATACAATAAAAATATCGTTGAGATTTGAAGTACAATAAGCTTGCTTGATTAAAGCATCAACCTTCTTGATTTGATTTGTTCTTGATTGATCTTCTTTCGGAACTGGTCGCTAAACTCCTCCTTATTTTCAGTTAATTTATTATAAATTTTAAAGATTTCGAGTAAAGAACTACCAATTGCCAATTGTTCAATTATCCAACGATATCAACAAGATTTTCTAATCACAGCGTTTATGCTCATCATCCCACCAGAGTTATCTCTCAAAATAGCTTGAAAACTCATTCCTGCTTTCAAGAATCATGCGCCCTCCCACGTTCTAAAATCAACAGGCAAACGTTTAACCTGCCAAATTTAATCAACGAGATTTACACCTCTCAAACTGATTGCCACGATGCCAACGGCAGCCTACAGTTCCTCAATCCAAAGCGGTGTTACACTCAAGCGGTAACACTAACAAACGCGGCTTAACCTTCCCGATCGATACTCCTTATCCCATCAGATAATCTTACCGGAACGGCTCCACGCGCCCAACCCCGGCTATCCTTGCTTCAATTTGCAGCAAGATTAACGAAACACGGGCGAAAAATAGCGGAAGCAAAGTTCTAACCAAACAGACATAAAACAGCTTCCCAGTGTCCGCTCGATTTGACGAGAGCAAGCATCCTGAGGCTACTATTACTCTACCATCCCCCGGGGCACCAGCACCATCACACTTGCTGGTTTTCGGCCGCCTGAATGGAAAACTCATCACTCATTGCGAAGCATTCCCTGTGCCAGTGTACAAACGCACACAGCCCGGTCTGGTATCTTTGGCCATAAATCAAAATAAAGCCTCAAAAGCCTCTCCAACCCTGCATCCAGCCCCGAAAATCTATTTCCCATTGCTCGCGGACCATCTCGGGGGAGATTTTTGTTTTCTGCAACGGGTGGCTCCCGTGGCAAAGGAGTCATTTCCCGCCCGCGTAAAAACTGCCGACGGCACGCGGCATTCTTGCGAGCCAAATTGAATGACCATCACCCACGACACCATGGCATGGGGCGAGCGTTTTCCCAGCCTAACGTTTCTCTTCATTTCTTTTGCGATATGACGGGTATAGGCCAAGATTCGCCGCTCCTTTTCGATCCGTCCCATCCTGTCTTGATGTGCCCTTCTCCCATTTATTCCATTCAATTTCGTTAAGCACCGTCATCATGTCGCGGCAGCTTTGTTGAACCACCTCCCCGGGGCGGCGAACGTTTCACGCAAACAGGACGAGCTGTAACGGTTCCGTTCGTTCCGTCGCCATAAAAGATAAATCGCCCCAAGGAACTGGTGTCCGGTGAAATTCCGGTGCGGTAACTGGGCGCCGTGGCAAGGTGCACGTATAATGTAAAACTGGTAAAAATGTCTCATTGCTTCCGCACGGTGGAGACGCGCGCTTACGCGCGGGCGAAGTAAAGCCATGTCTTCTTTTCTTCCGTTCACAAGTTGATAATTTAATTAACAACGATTTACCGAACAGCCGGGGAAAACGGGAAATCGCCAGCCCATCGTCCACCAAGTGTGGAGAGGTTTATCCAGGGGGTCGAGGGAATTCGGTTCAAAAAGGGCACACAAAACCGTGGGAGGGTTTTTTGGGAAAACTAATAACAGTTTTTTTTCTCGTCCGTGTTCTCTTTCTGTACTCCCCCGTGAAAGTTCTTTCGGGCCGAGCACAAATGATCTTCACGGAACGAGCGAACGGCCTACGCTACGCTTAAGTAATTAGTGTCCTCGAAATGCGACTTGAATTTTAATTTGTTTCCACACGCCGATACTGCCCTGCTTGGCCTTCCTCGCGCCAATCGCTTCATGCGACCATTTGTCAGGCAGAAATGAAATGGTTTTTCGCTCATCTTTGTATTTTAGGGTTGTTGTTCTTTTTTTCTTCAGCTAACTTGAACGGAAAACGATATTTAGTTTAAGTGGAGCTGTTGAAAGCACTTGGGATTAAAAAAGAGCTTAGTAGTTTATTTTTTTGTATTTTTTTTTAATTTTCAAACATCGAAATGATTCAAAGAAGTCTAATAAACTAAAGAATCTTAAGAAGAGCTTTTTTTCATTATTTTTTCTATTTATCTGTTACATTTTCAAATGCATTTTCTATTGTAACCAATTCTTCTCTGTGTATATATTGAGTGACTAATTTAAGAATTATTTAAAGCTACTCAAATATCATTCAAAGGCAAATCTCACGAAGCCTGTACAATATTTTCGTAGAATAATAAACTGAGACTACTTCAAAAGTCCAAACGACCTGTCAAGAGTACTTTCGCGATGTTCCAAGTGTTCCAGACATCCCTGGAAGCTGAGCAATTAATGAGAATACGATCTCAACTCGTCGGCTCAGCACTCTTTTTGCTTATAATCGCAAACAAGGAAGACAGGCTTTTCCTTCCATAACCAGGAGCTCTTCACATTCAAGGCCAAATATTACCTAAACTGTTTGCGATGAAACCTTTCTCATTAATGTTTATAGCTCCTCGTGCCACAAAAAAGCATCAATCGTTTCAGCAGCTGCATATGGCCACAATTAAAATCTTCAACCACGTCATAACTGCTTCGAGAGCATGTGACAATGTTTTCTAAAGAAATTGGATCCTTGTTTTCACATTCTGTAGCACTCGTAAAAGCCTCTTCATTATCCCAAAAACACATTCAACCCCGTTACGAACAAACCCCCTCTGAAAATCGTCAAACGATGATGCTTGCTCGTTAAGTGCACCTTGAATCATCATAAAGCTGCCGTCATTATGTCGCCTCGTCCAACGTTCGCGCATAATGAGCGTAGCCCGTGGGGAAGGTGGTTACCTACTTTAAACCCGACATTTTCACCTGCACCACCTGATAATTGATAAATGATTCTTTCCACCTTCAAGTGGATCCGGTTTTTTTTGCAAATCTTGCCGAAGACCCGACACACCGGGAGCATCAAAATGCTCCCCCCGTTGCGCGCTGTACGACCTCCCACCGCTTGAGCAAAAGTCAAAGCGCGCGCGGCCCCCTCCCCATCGTAAACGCCTTCGCGAACGGAAGGATGCTGGTACAAAAATTAATCCACTCCATTCCCTTGGCAAGCAGCGGCAAGAGGCGACCGAACAAAAGTGTAAAGCTAATTAGTCTTTAATGGGTGAAGTAATGTCATAAGCTTCGCCAGGGTTTTGTTCGCGCTTTTGTCGCGTGATGAGATGAGGTTTTGCCCGCACACCCGCACACGCCGCGTCGTAAACCATGGCTGGCCGGAGCGGGTATACCGGATCTTTTGAACCGTTTGCATTGCTTTTCCGCCCATTTGCTCTGCGCTCTTTCGTTCTGTCGCCGTTGACAAACGGAGCAGCGTTTCATATTTCTTCTTGCAAGTGGTTCAGTCTCCACTGCTTGCCAAAGGGGCCAAAAGTGGCCAGTGGCGACTGAATGTTTCGGTGCGAAGAAAATGACAAAATCCCCGATAATGAAGGTGCTCTCTCGGTGCGATGAAGTGAAACTGATGACGATTTGCCCCTTCAGACTTGACCTGGGGAGATGATTGCATCATCATCATCATCAGCAGCAAACAACTGGCTCTGTTACCGTGCTACTCAATGAACTGGCTTGATCTTATCCTGTTTTTGCTTCGGCTATAGTAAACTCTACCTCGTTCCACTGCGCTGCGAAAGCATATCCACATTCAATGAAACTGACACTCGAAACGGGAGCTTTTCAGAATGTTTCGTTTTTCCTTTCTAACTCGACTCGGGAAATGAGGAAAAAACACCTGCACGATACAAGGATAGAGCGAGAAAGAGCAGTAGCAGCATCCGACATTGGCTAGAAACTGTCTGAACCCAAACCTGCCCCTCCACTCGCATGCAGCTAACCGGCGGATGAAAAGGTTTAAATTGCTCCATTGTCAGAGAATGTCTTCATGTAACTCATTTCCCGGTCCCCGGTTTTTGCCCTACGATGGAAACGTTCCGAGTGAATCATAATGCGAAAAACGAGACAGCAACTGCTGTGCCCGTACCGGGCGGCCGGGAAGGTCATTTACTTGCCCTTTGGTCCCGGCTGTGTTGATGAGTGATGACAGGGCCTGACAGATAAGTGACGAAAGGTCCTTGTCGGAGAATGTTGCCGAGAATCAACATTTACTACGCTCGGGGTTTCGCTTCATCCTGCGCATCCAAAAGCAGCATTCCATTGCCATTCTGACCTTACAGACCCTTTCTCCTCTAGAATCCGTAGCAACCGACCCGACCCGAACGGTGGACACACGGATGATGATGATGATGATGATGATCGCAAATTAACTGCAGGTCAACTGTTGGACGAGTGTGTGTGTGTGGCACGGGTCGAATGGACCGGTTACAGCTCCGACCGGGTCAGTGATAACCTTTTCCCCATCCGAAGGTCCCAAAGCAGTGCAAGCATCCTTCTTTCAGGGCGGAGATACTTCACAGATTTGTTGGAAGAGATTTACAAGCGCTACAACGTCAACTCAATCGTGCTGGGATTTGTCCGGGAGTGGTAGAAATTATGTAGACAAGAAATTAAGTCTTGAAGGAGCACCATTTCGCAATTTTGATAGTGAATGAAGAACTTTCGGGCCCACTTTTTTGCGCTTTCTGATGAAGAACGGTTTCGGGAAATGGTTTTTGCAGTTTTTCTGATGACGAAACAATTGCAGTGAAAGTTAAGCTATACTGTTTTGTGTTTAATTTAATCATTAATTAAAAATTCAGTTCGCCATTTATGGTTGTGCCTTTTTCGCATTCAATAAGGAAGATATCTCTGTATCAGTCCTCAGGAATTAGTCTACATGAGACTTTTTCTTATACTTTTCTGTGTAACGTTTTTAATTTCAGAACTGCTTTATAACATTGTTTAATTTGATTTCTTTAGTTTCATTTTGACTAATGAGTGTTTTCTACTATCTTTTCATAAAATATAAATAAAAAGCTATGTTTCTTCTTTTCTCTCTAATCTCTTTCAGATTTCCTGAAGGAAATACCGGAACTAAATAATCGAAACCGATAACCAATTTGCATACAGACCACACCACGCTTAGCTCAAACCAACAAAAAGATCCCAACAAAAGACAGGTAAAACGCATATCATAAATAAAATCTATCCTCTAACACTCACACACACTCATACACCCAAACACATCTGCAGCACTCGCGTCGCACTAGATTCGTGGGAAGGAAGTGAGCTAAATTCGATTAATTATTGATTGGCAACCGGAAGTGCCGGGCCCGGGGTCGCAAATTGAATCCCCCGGCCATGCCCTGCGGGACCAAACACCGAAACCACGGCTCGAGAGTTCAAGCATGCATGACACACGGCACGGCCGCAAACTCAAAGAACTATCTAAAACCCCGCGTGTCCCGTTCTCGGGCAACCGTTCGGCACGACACACCAACCCAACCGCGATCGCATGTACTAATTATTTCTTATTTAGACAAGTTAATTCATTAGCACGCCAAATTGGTATCGAAAGGACTGCCCCGGAAGCCACAGGGCACCGGGACGACACGAGAGCTATCGACACCGTCTGCCCTTGAACGGTTGTGCTGCCTTGGGAGAAACACACAGACACACATTGGGAGAAAAAAGAGGGCGACGAGAAAAACGTGTAGACAGCAAAGTCCGCTTGGGACTAACGGACAGGGTGAAAAGAAAAAAAACCAATTGACTTGGGTACTTCAAAGCCTTCCCGAGGACGACCAGGTCCAGGGAATCGTCCAGCACACCGGAACGAAGCGATGGTGGTGATTGGTTTCAGCGTGCCAGCGCGCTGATGGTGTCGATAATGACACCAACGATGATGAAGATTATTGCACTGATGGTGGTGTTGATGGTGTCCATTGGTTTGGCTTTCTTTTTGCCACCCCGAGCCATGCCCCCGCGAGGACAGAGCGGAATAGAACGGACAGTCGGGAAATCGACTCTTTCGGCAAGGTTTGGTCTCGTTGGGCCGGTACGGTTCTTTGACAGCGTATTAGTAATTCAATTTCCCGTCCTTCCCGTGCTTATGGTTTACGCTCAAAAATTGATAAAGTAGGGCTTACGTGGGGCCATACGTGAGAAGGCTGCCCAAAACGGAGAGCGACTCACGGCCGGTTTTGCACCAGATGTGGTTGACAGAAACAAGAAAGCGAACCGGAAACGTAATCCTCCCAGCGATATTCAAAACAACGAGTTGAAGAAAAGGAAAGGGTACTAGAATAACAATGTTTTGAAGCAGTTTCTTTACATTTTGAATAGTACAACCCTGTTTCTTTATACAAGTAAGTGTAATAGTAAAATAATATTACATCGATAAAATATACAAATTTGTTTTTGTAAGGAAAGGAAACACTTTGAAATAATAAACAAAATTTGTCAACAAAAATCTAGCTAACCATTTAAACTTACAACATTCCAATACTTCTCCAAACGAAGCTGCCGAACATCGCCCTCCCTATTAGTCATTCACCACAGGCAATCAATACCAATACTAGCCGATGAGGGAGATGATACTTTCTGCAAGCGCATCAGAACTGAACCCCTGCCCAAAACTGCTGACTGTTCAGAATGTACAGGATTTTTATCGGTTGATTTCTGGCAACCAAACCCACCCAAACCTCGGGCAACGAACGTGGCCGTCAGGCCACATGCTCGATTATACAATATTTTGATTCCCACTTCTTCCCCGGTCGGTTGAATGTGGTGAAGGCACCACTTTCCGCCGTGGGCTTGTAGCGGGACATCGCCATTTGCCAAGTGGTTGCAATTGAACTTTGCACTTGCACTTCCAGTGCTGAGCCTGACAAATTGTCCAGCTGCCTTACACCACCTTTCCCGCACTTTCCCGCGACACTTCCATGGTCAATGGCAAGCCAAAGGAAAGCTATCGTCGGCGCACAAGATGTTTCTGGTGATGATTTTATTTAATAATATTTGTCCTTTTCACCCCCAGCCCGGGGTCTTGGTGGATGGCATCGATCGATCGTTTGAGTTTATGTTTTGGTTTTGAAGGGGGAGGGGGGAGGGGAGTTGGGAAAAGATGCTGTGGTCCTCAATGCTCTGAAGTGATTGGTGTTTGCATGTATGAGGAAACTAGATGTAACGGTAGATATAACGGCACAGTATGGCACAGAAAACAGTCGAAAATGAACAACATACAATTAAAACAAAGTGAAAATAATACTTTGAACAGCATCAATTGAAACTCAGGACAATTAAAATAACTCTTATTATTATTATAATTTCGTCCCAGTAATTTCAGTTTCCTTCAGTTATTTAAGCAAGGAAAGCATTTTTCTTAAGATTCTTTACTTACAATGCCCAAAATTGAATCGAAAAATGTACATTCAAAAACCTGCATTACTCAATCCAATCGACAGGTTTCTCATTTTTCTTGTTTTTTGCTCCACAATGCAGTAAAAACAAACAAATTCCAATCAATCCACCGTTAACGACTTGTTCAAGGTTTGCGAAATCATTTGTCGCCACATTATTTATCTACCTTCCTTCCAGGAACTGATATGTGTTTTATTTGCATGCCAAAACAAAACAAACCCAACGAAAAAAGGGCACCAACTTCCTTGCGCCGGTCCCATAATTCTTGTGACAGAATGTTTGCCCCTTTCTAGCCCTAGCATGGGAACCTTTTTTTGTTTTCATTTTGCTGGCACATCGGCAAAGAACAAGCGAACGGCGAGCTGTCCCACAGCTCCCCTGTCAAAAACGGGAGTTGATAAATATCGTGTCGAAAAGCGTGTTCCTCGTTGATCAATCGTTCCCGAAGCGTTTCCACCCGCTGCCCAAACAAACGCTCGCCACAGAGCAAACGCGCCGTACCGCGCCGATCAATGTCTCGTTACACTCATTACCAGGCGGCTCGAGGACGGGTCTCCTTTATGTTTTCCCCCGTACTTCTGTCCCCTGTGTTTGTCGTCTACCAAAAGCAAACAAAACGCAAACGCTGAATTAAACGAACAGTACAATGTCTACTGATCGGTAAAGGAATACCATTCGCACAACCTTTGCTTTGAGGACGACTGGTTACGTTCAATTTATTCAACCTCCTACAGGGTCGGATGCTTGTTTTGGTCGTTCCAATCCATTGGTGTCGACTCCCGAACCTCGCTATCCAAAATCACTTTCTTAACCGTTTCGAAAAGATAGAAAGAAAATAGAAACCTCTCGCAGAGCTTTACCGGGGAGAAGGGGAAGCAATTGTGATCGATTTTTCTGTTCTTGTTTTTTGCATTTCTTCTGTATGGAGTGACTCTGCGCTAACTTCACCATTGCTCGCACAAAGAAGGACTGCACACACACACTTTAGGTGGTGAAAAATGGAGCGTTAAAGGATTTATTTTTGTTCGTTCGGTGTTTCTTTTTTGGCTTGCTTTTCTTCACCGACTGTTTGATGTAGAATTGCTTTTTTCTAGCTCCACTCTTCTGGGCCCTGCTTGCCTGTACCGAACCCTAAGCAGTGCAGTGTGTGTGTGTGTTGAATTAATTTGGTTGTTTTTGTCACTCGCCCAGTCGCACGGAAAGAAAACGAAATCAATTTTTCCTTTTTGTCCCGAGCTGCACCCACTCACACCAATTATCCTCGCGTTTGGGGTTCAGTGCGATTGGACGGAGAGAAAAAATCAGATCGCAGACCTCCGCTTAAGCTCAGTCAGATAAATCCAGTGGGAAAAAAACACGCCCAACACGACACGCGAGTGCAATTTGGTGATTTATGCTTTCCTGCCTGTACTGTTTTTTGTTTGCCCCCTGCGCGTGCCACTGGATTTCGGTTCATAATTTATGAGGTGTTTGACTTGCAGTTGTTCACCCTTCAGCGCAGAAAGTTCACAGCTCGCACAGGAAGCATTGATTGCGTTCGGAGATCGTAATGATGATCGACCGGTGCCGTGCCGTGGCACTCTGTGAAGGAGACACACGGGGGTTTTGTTTGCCTTTCCGTCTGTGGATCAATACTTTTGGGGTGAATTATTAATGTCCTGCCAGCCGGTGAGTCGGTGTGGAAGGCAAATATTAAAAACCCCCGGTGCACCGTTTTAAGAAAACAAACAATTGCTGGTGTGGTGAAAGTGGTAGAGCAAACATAATTTTGTACCAAGAAACAAAGTGAAAACTTCAATTGGAAATATTTTCACACCTGTTAGTAAGTGTTGTTTTATTGCTGCCACTGTCGGGTAAGAAACAGAGACTAATGCATACAATTTGTAAAGTAAATCACTACCAACAGACACGAAGTCTCACTCTCTTTTACAATTCAACAAGACTCAAGGTCTTCAGTCCGGTGAGGTTCACTAGGCAACACTAAGCTAGTAATCAAAATTCAGTCGAAATGACTTTCTGGAATCACTCTTCTTAGAGTTGAAAGTCCAAAGAATGTCATACGGGTACTATCACATAATCTTCTGCATTTATTGGAGGTTAAAGAGGCCCTAAGAGGTCCAAAATCTCTATAATCATTCCAAAATTATAACCCGCATCTTCAGTGAATAAGCTGCAAAAATGTTTAAAAAATTTCCTTTCATTTCCAATCCCACTCACCTGCACCCAGCGGCATATTGTTCGTCTTGTGGACCACTTTCGCCACCACGGTCGGTTCCTTCTTTTCATCCGCCTCTTCCTGCACGCGCCGTGCGATGGCACCGCCGCCAACGCTGCCCGATCCAACCGGTGCCGCTGTCACTGTAACCACCGTCGTCGTAGGTGTCGAGACCGGCTTCACCTTCGCCAGCGTAGCACCGCCGGCCGTCGATACCGAGATGCCACCGGAAGCGGCCGCCGAAGCGGCCACCACCGTACTGCCAGCCGTTGCGACCGTACCCGCCGTCGTAGCATTGCGTATCACCAGGATGGACTGCGACTTATCAAGCCGCTTCAACGTGCGCAACAGTATCGGTCCCTCGGTACCGTTCTTGCTCAGCCGCTGCTGCAGAAAGATTGGCCCGGTAGTGCTGCCCGCCGCAGACGACGAACCCACCTCGAGTGTCGTGCCCTTCTTCAGCGCATCGGACTGCAGCAGAATCGTGCCACCAGCTCCACCGACACCGCTAATGCCCTCGAGCGTGCCACTCTTGATCGCCGGTTGAAAGAGGATCGTACTCGCCCCGCCACCACCGGTGCCGGTGGTCGCCTCGGCCAGCGTCTTCGTTGCATGGGCCTTGGTGATGGTCGTACCGCCGGACGTCGTTGTGAGGCGCTGGTGCTGGAGAAAGATCGGCTTATCCTCGTCGCTCAGCAGGCTGAGCAGCTCGTGCGTGTTCTGGAGAATGATTTGACCGTTCTCGGAGCGTGAACCTCGCACGAGGATGATGTTGCTGTGCTGCTGCTGCTGCTGTTGGGGCTGCGAGGTAGCCACGGTAACGGTGGCTGGACTCTGGCTAGTCGTGACGATCTGCGAGTGAGCGATCTGCAGCGCGTGCGTTTGCAGTGCGCGGGACGCTTCGGCCGAGATGGTGACGCCGGACTTTTCCAGCCCGCTCAGCAGCGTCGCCCCGCTGGCAGTTACCATTGTGGGCGCGTTCGACGAAACAACCGTAGCCGCCCCGGAGGCCGTCGCCACCGATTTGCTGCCCTGCTGCTCATTGCCACCGTTCGCTCCGGATCCCGATGCATTGCCCTCCTCGGCCGTTGGACCTGCGATGGAAAATAATAAGCGAAAGAGTTAGACATCTTAGTGACTTTTATATGCAAGATGGTTATGTTATGATTTTATTTTAAATTCTCATCGTTGAATGTAGTATAAACTGCATTTACAATACGTCAGGACACAATCAAAGTCGGGACCTCCCAAGGACAACTACTCTTCCAAGCTCCTGTACAACAAATCACGCTCTAAACAACAACATTTAAACTACCAACACTTCTACAACCCTTTTGTGCCTAATCTAAAACTACCGGAAACGAGTTCATTCCATTATCGATAAGTTTGCTCCATCCATTCAGCAGCACTTTCCACCTGAACACGATGCGAATAACACAAAACAAAACAAAAAAGCTACACCCAGAAAGGAAGGAAACCCCTGTCACTGGCCGGATTTCTGCCCGGTTAAACGGTACAAAATATAGCCACACCGGCGGTAATTAATTTCCCCCACGTCCGAAATGGAACATTTAACTAATTTCGATCATTTACAAATGGCTCGCAGGGCTATAAAATTTCCCCAAACTAACTGCCCACTTTCCGGGAACTGGGGAGACAAGCAGCTCCGTCTAATGTGCTACATCCCGTTTCCAACGAGCGAGCAAGTGCTAAGGATCAATTTAATGACCGAACTATCGGAAATATCCACTCGCCATACCATTACTCGCTCTCTCTCGCTTGCCTTCTGTCACTCGCGCTCGCTCGCTACCTCAGAGCCATTCCGACAGCCAGCATCCTAAACACGACACACGGCTATGCCACACGAGAACGTTACGGGTGCACCCAAAACGCCGGAGTTGTAAAATCAGTTAGCATCGATAAACTTCCGGTCTGTGGCAGTTTCGCCGCTGATGGACGAGTGAACCAAACGATGTTTGGTTTCTTCTACCCTCCACAGTGTAAGTGTGTATGTGTGTTTAACTACCGAAAGTTCTCTACCACTTCAGGCTAGAGTCACACACGCTACACAACCAGCCCAATTCCAGCGGAGGGGAAGGGATGGCAGCGTAAAGGTGTAGCAAATGTTTTCCCAAACAAACTATCACCTCGCCGCCGTACACCGGAACCTTACCGCAGCGGAATACAATCCCTCCACGCTGCAAAACCACGCCGCAGCCCGTCAAACCGCTGTGAAAGTAAATTACGATACAAACAACCAATAAATATCCGTACCGGAGTGGGTGGATGTTTTTGAACCAGGGGGTGGAGCTGATTTTTCATCGGGAAGCTAACGTAAATTGAACGAGCCGATGGGAGCAATAAGTTGAAATTTGAATTGCTTTAAAGAATTTTAAGTGGATTTTCATGATGCAACGGAACATTACTGAATTAACACAAACATTATTTTAAAGGTTAGTTTTTTTTGTGTTATTGAATGATTTTTTGTCATATTTATTTGATCGTTCTATATATTTTATGCTTTGGAGGATTAATTTATATCTTTAAAAGTAGTTAAAACTTAAGAGTTTAAAGAAAATGAAAAGTGTTCCCAAACATATGTTCCTCGAACAAACCTATCGGATAAGAACAACTTGTGCAACAAATTAGGTCTTCAAGTTTCAGCTCAACCCACAAAAGAAGAAGATTTATGAAACAAAGATTGATCAATCTTTGCGGAAACCAATTTTGTCTCCTTGTGGACAGTAATGTATTCATGGCGTAATTTCTCCCATTTCTCTCTTCAAACTATTGCCCGCCAGCGCATTAACCCTCACCATGCAGCGGGAAGAAAAGACCATTAGTTCTCTTTTGCTACCCTCGGAGCACGGTGCACAGCTCAGCCGTGCAAATTTACGCCACCGATACCGATCGCATCTTAACGATTGAACCAATCGACATGCAACCGCAGCCGAATCGCCCTGTATCGCCATAGTCAGTAGTCTTGCAAAGGGGCTCCAACGATAACTCTGTCAACTCAACTTCTCCAAACAGGGACAGAGACGGTCAAACGGGAACGCAAGGCCAGGATTCGATAGGATTCATCCCCGTCGTTGAGCGGAACACAGCGAAGAAGGTCCCCTGGAGTAGTCACTTATTAAAAATAAGACATTCCCTTGCAGATCACGTACACCTTCGGCCCCCGGAATAGGCTGTGTCATTCGTTACCGAAAGGGGAGTATGTCATCCCCCCCGCGTGTGCGCGTTTCATCCATGCACGCTAAACGTGCATAGTTTTCCTTAGTGGAAAACTCAAACGAATCGTACGTTGGCCGGTTTTTGGGGAGCCAAAAACAGCACCGGCATTCGAGTCTGAGAGGACGAGCCCTTAGGCTTGCCTAGCATATCGTCTCAAGGGTTATAATTAAAACTTTCTGTCCAATGTCTCCCTGTCTTTTTCTCTTTCTCTCTCTCTCTCTTCCGCCTTATCCGTAGAATCGTTCGACTAAGCTACTTCGTATGTCCCGCATTTCTATTCCACACAGTACCCACTTGCCGGGGGTCCGCGAGTCGCATACATTCGCAACGCAAATGAGCTACACAGCGGCTTTGGCCACCACATAAGCTCTCATTCCCTCTTCGGTGAAGCAGTCGCTTTTTTGTCCACAGAATACCCGACTCCACTTTTCTCCCTTTTGCTCTACTTATCTCGCCCTGCCGCTGGCATTATCCGCTACGGAGCTCAGTTTCGGTTAAGCAAAGCCGTAGGCAATCATCACGAATATGATAATTGAATCTAGGAGGTTGAAACACTCACCCGGCACGATACACCCTTCCCTACACTCACTTGCAATCGAACAACTCCCAGTTCCAATTTGCTGGATTCAGCGGGGGATGCTAGGATTGGCTTAGGATTAAATAAAAATCGGGAAAAACTGTCGACAAAACCAGCCAACCAACACTACCGCGTGGTGGCTTTGTAGCACAGAAAAATTCACTTCTATCTGGGTGGAATTTACCCCGTATTCAACTAGCCCTCGAACGACCGGAAGGGCCTCGAGTTTCGTTCAAATGGTAGCGTCACACAGAAAATCCAAGCCGAAAATTGTTCATCCCGCCGCCGTGCGGGAACGTGGGGCACGTGTGTGTACGTGCTCTAGCATAGTGAATATTATGCAAAACTAAAACAAAAGCAAACAGACACCAATCGAAACAGGATCCACTGCGCCGTGGCATCAATATGAAAAGCGAGAGAAAAAAAGGCATTTCAACTAGAGAAAACTGCCAGATTGTTTCACATTCCAATTGTGACGAAAAGTTTCGCGTAATTATTTCGACTTTTGAGAAAATACGGCCTGCCGCAGAAAGACCACACTTAAATTGATCTTTCACTTTTTTGTCCGCTTTCGGATGCTTTTTTTGTGATCTCTTGTGATAATTTCCCGGAAATTCCCGTTCCATCTCGATTCGTTTTGCAAGCCGGCAAGGCAAACACAACGCCGAGTCCTTCCCTGACTAGCATCAGCGTGACAGCGAGGCAGTAGATCTGTGCTTGAACTCACTCTTTCACTATCTCTCTCTCTCTCTCTCTCTCTCTCTCTCTCTCTCTCTCTCTCTCTCTCTCTCTCTCTCTCTCTCTTCATCTCTACCTCTACAATCATCGTAAACTTTGTCTAAAATCAACTGAGATGAATGGTTAATGACGACAGATGTCGTTGAGCTGTTTCGCGGAACCGGTTGAACCATTCTAAGGAAGCGCAGCGTGAAACAAAACGATCCCGGCTATGAAACGTTGTGAAATAAAAAGAAACAAGGAACAACAGGAAACATGAACACGAAAAAAACGAGAGAGCACAGGGGGTGAGTGCCTTTCGCGAAGTTCACAAACTAGCGAAACGGAGCTGTAAAGTTATGGGTGGAAAATTAAATTCCACCGCTGTGTACCGTTTCGCTGAATTATAGTTGTGTTGTTTCTAACTCCGTTTGTTGTTGTGTAGTTTGTTTTGGTTTTGTTTTTGTTGTCGTTTGTTGTAAATTAAATTGAAAACTAGGAAATGTGTTATTGTTGTGGGTCGTTCGTTCAAAAACTCATACATAACACTCTTAGAAGCTTCCGATGGGATTCCGATGGTTCAATATTTGGATCGAGAGTTCACACAAGGCCAGAAGTGGATCTTTTCTCATTCAGACTATCGGGTTAAACTCTAATGTGCTTAAAGCTTTTCGATGCTTTATTCACTCCAATTACCAACCAGCCTGTGAGTTGGCAGGCACAAATTGTTTCCTTTCCCTTTCAGCTTCAAGCAACAAGCGTACCTTTTACATCTACCAAAAGCACAAAATCGCCTAACCCACACCAAAAGCCACAGAGAAACCAGGAAATGAAAATTCCCGCAAAAAGATAAAGTACTAAACAACTGGAAACGTATAAAAGCCAGAGGAAAAAAACACAAAGCTGTCATAAAAATATTTAATAAAACACATCGCGCACAACTTTACAAAAAATACGGCGTTATATCTTTCCCATTGCCTCTTTTATTGAAAGGTAAGGTATTTCGCTTCCGCCTTTACGCTTTATTGCTTACGCCGAAAAACGAAACGAGCCTTATCCTTTGCGGCCATTCGGCGTGCGGTGTGGTTGGGTTTTTTGTTGTACTGGAAAGGACCGGAGCAGTAACATATTACCCTTTAACATCGTGACCGGAACTGACACTTTCAGAGGCAATATTAGAATCTTTCAGTGTGTCTTGTGGTGCAACGAAAGCACTGTGCGCGTAAATGGCTGTTGAATTTAAAGTTTAAAGCATACAACGACACAGCAGCGGTTTGATAGATAAAAAAAAAACATCTCATGAAGTGTTTTAAGGATATATTATATAAACTGCGACGATATATTAAATTTAACAAAAATGATTTAAAATCTTAATTTAAATTGTATGCCATTCCATGTTGCAAAGGACCGTACTCAAAACATAGCCCTCCGAAATTAAGTACCACACCAACTTTATTCAATAATTAATTAAACGATCCAATTACATTTCAACTATCCTCCAACTAGTGCTCCCCACCCCACATCAAACTACCATTTAAATCCTCCAAATACAGAACATGCTGAGCAATAAATGTATTAATATAAAATTAAGCGCATAAATTATGTCCACATTGATTTATACAGTACTGCTTAGACAAACAACCCCGTTCGGCAGTAAAGAAAATGGGACAATACAAAACAGTGGCAACAAAAAATTTAAAAAAAAAATACCCAAAAAGACACTCACACATACATTCTGTAGCAATGTGGTCCTTTTAGACACACTGCTACCGGCCTGTCGCGAGCGCTATACTAATTATGACTTTGTGTGGTTTGCATTTCTCAACCCACCGCACCCTTTACTCATCGGCTCATCCAGGGTGTGTGTGACCGGTGGCGGTTAGTTGCCACCTTATCCCTGCTGGATAGCTGAGCTAGTCCTGCAATCAAACAACGAACGAACTGTTTGCTTGTACTGTTTCACCCCGCTCCAGGCACGAAGCAAGCAACTTCGAGCGCCGAAAAACACACCAAAACTATGGATTTTCCACAAACATGAACAATAAACGAAGAGCAGTTTCCCGTTCCAAGTCCGGCACGGAATGAGAAACAGAAGCGCGGCACTCTTATTGTTCACCACCGACGATGGTTTGCATCAAACGGGCAACGGGCACACTCCGTCGTTTGCATAGAAACGTCCATAAATGGTGGCAGTACAACAGAAAAATGGCACAGCAAACACTCCCGAAACAAGGACACCGACACTTACACCATACCGTGCCGTGTACCGGTGATGCAACCGAGGATGTGTCCCTCTTCATGTAGTATCTGTTACAGGAATATCGAAAAGCCAACCACTTCAAACCCGAAGGAGAAAAGGAAAGAAGGGAAAAACACAAACCGGCACTCGGCTCACCGCACTAGTCGCTAGTGCTTTGGTTTCTGCCTGCCTGCCTGCCGGCCTGCCATTGTGGACACTCCGGCAGACACAATAGCGCTGCATTCGGGATGTCCGGTTTTCACCACAGGGCCGGAAAGCCGGCCGAAAACGGACACTCGTCCTTGGTCCCGGGGTTTTGCTCAACGTTAAAACGTCGTCGACTGCACGCCGTGGCTTTTTGGGGTGGTGATAAATGGAACGGTGGTTTGTTATTTTATTAATTTGCTGAAAGCCGTACCAAGACCACAAATGGCCCCGGGCTGGCAATAGTTGCCCTTTTATGTTGCCTTTTCCAGTGTCCTTTCCCGTTTTGTGACGCTGAAAGATGTTTGTTTTTCCGGGGTGTAGGTTTTTATAGTTTTTAATTTAAGGATGAGTTTTTGTGTGGTATATTCCAAACGTTTTCTCCACATTTGTCGCTCTGTAAATGTGTGCAAATTCTCCAGAAACGATACATTACTTCACGATTTTTATATCCATCGCTCATCATAATTGCCCCATTGAAGAGCCCCACACATTAACTCATCCCATCAATTTCAAAACACTACACACACAAGAAAAAAACAACCCTTCCAAAACAGATATCGGACCGGTACGATCATAAACTGTAATCTCTTTCCATAATTGAGTCACATTAAAAAACTCTTACGGTCACAAGCGGCCGTACGTTCGTTCCCCGTTTGGCCGTTCGATAAGCGCCCAGGACAGATCTGACCAGTGCGATAGGGCGAGCGGGAAATTTATGGCTGACCATTGGCTAATAAATAGAATGCACCATAAATAACCTGCGGAATGACCTGACGGGCCCAGGCGGCGAGACCGGCGAGCCCGGGGTACTGGAAGCTGTGTTGGAAAATTGAGATGGTGACATTTACGAGATGGCTTATAGAAATTTTATTCCTATTGCTAATGGAAAGGATGCGAAACTCTTCTCCTTTTGTGGCGCTATGCTCTTGCTCCATTTAACAATGATAGTGCCACACGCCATAGCAGTGTAAGTGACCGTTTAATGTATTACAGATTGCAATGCAATTTTAAAACTATGTACAATATTTCTTCCGTTTTATAGTATACTAAGAAGTTGTTTGCAAACAGCGTATAAATGTTTAAAGGTCATGTGTCACCCCTTTCTCAGCCGCTCCTGGCAAACCACGCGCTACCAATTAAATATTAACCCTCTTCACGTAATCCTTAACAAAAATATGTTCCTACGCACTAGCTGCTGGGTGCGCAAATTTATGACCAACATTTGTATTCCGTATTCGAACAGCCTAATTCTGAACATCTCTTAATCGGTACCATGGGACAACACGTAACGTAGAGTGGGACATAAACAGTCCTTGTTTACATTTTGAACATTTTTTACATTATTTTTCGATAAAAAAATGAGATAAATTGAAATATTAAAATAAAATGCATCATAAACAGATAAATTAAAACATTCAAAGTAAAATGGTAAGTGGGTATTGTGCTTTACAGGCGTTAAAGAAAGTTTAAGAATGAAATTAACAATAAAAATAATAAATGCTTTGAAAACAAGTAATAGAAATCAGTAAAAATAGAATCATGAAGACGAAAACACAGCAGCAAAAGACAATAACTCAATGAATATATGAATATATGAATCAAGTATTCTACATCAGACAAATGACCCTGGACTTTTCCTTTAATTCTTTCAAGTTCTACTATTACTAAGAATTTATAAATAAAAACTGTTCATCCTTGAACTCCGTTTTTATCCCATAGTTACCCGACCCATTACAAACAAAGAACAAAGATATCATTACACACATACCATTGTTTCCTTGACAAGAATCAAGAACGTTTGCTATCCACAGCGCGAAGCTTAGATAAATCTCGGTACTATCATACATTGCTCGATACCCCATTTCCCAATTCCCTCCCATCCACCCACAATCGCTTTGTTTATGAGCAGCTTCCGCAAAAACCAGCTAAACCTAGCATTACATATCTCACACAGCCCAATTCCCCGTCCCTTGAAGGCCTCTGGGGGCGACACAGCGTTGTAGATTTGAAATTATGAGCTGCCGTATTTCTTACTTACACGCTCACGCATTTAATCGCACAAATCCTGTGCCGCTGCGCCCACCCCTTTGCCCGTGGAAAGCGACCAAATGCTGGTGCAAAACCAAAACCACCCCCCCACGGATGGATGGCGTTTCCCGCACGGGCGATCTGACGATCCGCACATTCGGTCGGTGACAACTAGTGAGCGAGCGAAGAAAATCCATCTCAAATTTCACACCACACCAAAACGCCGCAGGAACGTTTTTCGGTTTCGGAAGTTGTCTTTGCGTTCCCTCGGGGCGGGAGTGCAGAAACCACCATCGCCATGGTTGATCCTGACACTTGAGCACACACACACACACACGCACACACAAATTCCCCCATACATGCATGTGTACATCATCATGGTTCACAGCAGCGACACGACAACGAAAGACAACATTCGCTCGGATTCACTTGTCACCAGGCTTGCCCTCGTCTCTCGGGGCCACCGATTCCTCTCCAACTCCTTGCGGGGCGCGCGCGCGCCCTGGCACTGATTCAGTAACTTTGTGGAAAAGTTAATAAAAAATTAACAACTACTCCCGGAGAGCGAGCGAGCGAGATGCCGGTCCAAAAACCACCCATGGCCCTCCAAGCTCGTTCCGCTTGTTCGTTCCTCTCGTTCAACATCATCACGCGCCCGGTGGCTGCTCGCGAGCGGCATACATTAGGGTACAAGTATCGCTGGCGCTGACAAAATTATCTACTTTCCGTGCAAAACTTTCCTCAACAGTTTTCCGTCCACCAGAACCGGGCGGCTGCCCGGGCTGGAAAGCCACGTGACGTGCAGGAGATTCCACCACGGTGAAACCGCCGCAGCCACGAATAATAAGTTGACACGTTCCATCGCCGGCATCGCCCTGGTTACTGCTGCCCGCCCCGCGGTTTGGAAGGTGTACGGCGTACGGCTCGGCGCAGTGGTGTTCGCTCTTTTATGGGTTTTGTTTTTAAAACCGTGTGCGGTGCTGTGGGCGAGTGTGGGCGAACAGCAAAAAAAAAAGGAAAGGGGATTTATTTCGTACCAGCAGAGCGGAACGGCAATTTTTGCTAATGATAGCCGCGAAACATGATGAAAGATTCCGATACTACTTATCGTGTTGTTGTTTTACTGGTTTTTCTCCGCTCGGATCAGCTTCTTTGTGCGTGGGGTGTTAATTTTAACTTGAGGGAAAGTCTTCCATTAATTTTGTGCTAGCTGATTGACGCTGGAAGCTTTTATTTTGTTCCCTGTCTTCGTCATACTAAATATGTTATTTTTAAAATGATTCTCTTGTCTTATTACATCTTTGTAATCCATTTGTTAAGTCAATGTGATTAAGTTTGATTTACTGCTTCTTTCTGGTCTTTATATAAGTTTTATTGTATTTTATGATTTAATTTTGATTTAAATAGCTCTACAGTTAGTTCTTGTTCTACGATGGTGTAGATTGTTTCTTCAGTTGTTCTTCGTTTAATTGTTGTATCATATCACAGCTATCGATTTCTTCTATTTTTCCATCGCTTTTTACTATCTTTCATGTTTATTTTTTCAACTGTGGACTTACAGCGCTTAACTACTACGTCTACTTAACCTTGTCGTTATAAACAAATTAATTCAATTATAGACTAATTGAATCCTATACGGTAACCTATTCTCATGCCAAAGTTTCCACCCATTCTATATAGACACATAAACCCTAAAATATTGCTAATGCCACTATCCTTTCCTCAAGTGCTCTCTGACTCTATCCCCCCGCTCTCTCTCTCTCTCTAGAGCCGCATAAACACGTCCACCAATTTGTTACCGCCGTTACCGTCCACAAGCGACAAGTACTTAAAAAGTAACAAATGTTCAACTCATCAAGATAATCTCCCCGATCGCAACCAACAGGCGCACAACACTTTGCCTCACGCTTTCATGAAACATGCAACGGGGAGGGCAGGGAATTGAAATCGCATACCCAAAATATATGCAATCCTGGCACCACGCTCCAAACAGGACGGTCCGACAAACCGGTACTCGCTCGCTGGCTCCCAACCCTCAAAGAGCGCTTTTGGGTGGCGGGTACGGGTCAGCAAAAAGCGGAGCAATAAAATGTTAAACATACTCGCGTATTATGCACGCTCCTTTACCAGGGCAAAATGGCACCATTCGCATACCGAAACAGAAACACCACCATCGCAACCACTGACCCGCACGCCCGACCATGCCCGGCATCCGGCACCAATTGGCACCCGCAGAGCTCCGGCCAACCGCTTTACAGCGGTTGGACTATTTCAATAAAATACAAATATTTACTACCCACCACACTCGCCCACGACGCGGGCACCACGCCAACTGCCGATTACTATCGCTTCACAGCGCGCGCACACACACACACACTGAAAGGAACACTACTTTTTTCCCATCATCTTCCATCGCTGACGATCCGGCACAGCGAGCGCATTTGGCATGCCCGGGACAGATTAATCTTGTTCAGAAACAGATTTTCCTTTTCAGGTAAATTGAAAATTTGCGGTGCAATAAAGTCGACAAGTAATGGGTTGCTTTCACGCGGCATTTTCGCCGAAAAGCTCGCTGAAACTGTCGTGTCTCGTGTCTTGCGCGTGGACCGCATTGATGTGTGTGTGTGTGTGTTTTGTGTTATTTGCTTGTGAAATAGTTTATTTCACTTTGCACCTCTCCCCTCGGCAAGCTTAGCACATTTTTTGAATGAAAAGAGGGTTTAAAATTATTTAAAATTGAAGAACAAAATATTACTTTTATTATGACTTTTAAATTCTCATCTTTAATGCTTTAGGTACCAGAAAATAAAAAAAAACTGGTGTAATTTTAAATCACATCAATCAGAAACATTCGAGGCAATTTATTCGATGCGTAAATGAGCAACAATTCAGGTTCCGGAAAGGGCCTGCTTCCCTTATTCCGATCAATATCATTCATAGCCTAACATCCCGACACAATGCACCTGCTTATCAAACCTATTTTAAAGCTATTTCAGGCCAATTCACTGCCCACACCCACCGGTCATCTATTCTCATTACGCGGCCATTGATTCAACCCTTCCTTCAAACCTTCGAATCTGATATCTGCTCGCTCGCGCACCATTGCAAGATTAGCTACTCCAAATGAAACTCTAATCAATCGGTGCTAATTCTCGGAAACCGATTCACCTGCCACGAGACTGCTGTACAATAACTTCCCCTCCCCCATCCCGTCCTACACGTTTCGATTGCAATCCGCGAGCTGGAGCAGGCAGGGTGAAACGGAAGTCCCGCACCTGGCGCGTAAGTGTCAAGCGTGCCAAATGGCGTATTATGTTCCAATAATTATTCATCATCATTAGTGCATTAATTGATTGATGTTGCGAGAGCCACTCCTCCCTTGAGTGCCGTGTGCGATGCAATGGGAAATTCCAGCAAAATTGCACTTGCACAAGAACACACACATACACACACTCGTGAACAGTATCTACAATCCAGTAGGCATGGCGTTCCTCGCGTTCCTTGGCGCGATCCTTGCGCGACCTGAACTGTGTCTTGTGTGCGAGTTTGACCGACCGAGAGGCACGGATGTTTGCAGTAATTGTGCCAATTGGAGCCAATACGCGCCCGGGAACGTCTTCGCGGGCTTGCTCCAAGCGTCTAGCGCCAGCACCAACCAAGAGCACCAAACCAGAAAACCGCAAACCTGTCGTGAGTGAAACCGATTCCGTGCAATTACCTTGCGATGATTTATGTGCAGCTAACCTAACCGGGCCGAAACGGGCCCATAGGCAAAGGCGCACCCCAAAGAAGTTGGCCAAACGAAGTCATCACCCGGAACACATCTTCCTGCCACCGTCCGCGTCTTCATCAAACCTTCACCCGGGCCCAGAAGACCGTGGGAGAAAATCGAACGCTTGCAAACGCTTCGCGGCGCCCAACCAGCTCGCTCACAGCCCGATAACCCGAGAGGCGCAAATATGCCAATTGGAAAATGGAACGATAAATAATACAGCCATAAGTACCTGTTGTTGTTTATGTGCTTCGACGTTATTTGTCTTCGGGCTCACTCGGGGTTCGGGCACCTCCCGCCAGCGGACCGTAAACCGGTCGCTTCCGCTTCCGGTACAGCGATCCGAAAGTTGCTCACATTTCCGGCACCTTTCATCCCCACCCGACACAAGGTTGTGGGGGAAGGAAGGGCGATTGTTTCCTTTCGGTCGCTTCTTACGATTCCATGATTCCTTTTGCCGAAAGGGATGGGGCGACCGGCTAGACAGGCTTTTGAAGAAGATTTAGCCGCTTAGCACACGGTAACCGAGAAGCATACGGTAGGCACGGGCCTGCTTGCCATTATTGGCAAAACCGGTAATCGCAACTGGAGCCCGTCCGATCCCTCCCTCTCTCTCTCTCTCTCTCTCACCCGCCTAACCGAAAGGAGATTGGGTTCGCATTACAAGCGGCACGGCACGGCTTGCGAACGAAATGGGGAAGTGAGTTTCGGAATGATTGCGATCTATTTCTTCCGTACACTCCCTTTTACCATGCTTACCGACCTTTGCCGTGGAAAATTGCGTGTCCTCAGTCCCGGGGACTACGTGGGGATACAATTTACGCGTGCAGGCATGCGCTCCGAATACCGGGCCCGGGATGGAATTGAGCCGCCACTGTCGAACTGAGCCGTATGCATAAATAAATTAAATCAAACTCAGGCGTTCCGGGTGAACATCCCGGATAAGGCTGGGAAGATAGATGTCGAGCTGCTAATAAATCAATACCAGCTACCAGGAACGGGAAAGGATGGAGGAAGCTTTGTGAGGAGGAGATGAAAGGATGGTTGGTGTGTCATCGGTGTGGTTAAGTGATTTATCATTTGTTGAATCGGTTCAATTTATGTACATATTTCACCATTGCTCAGCAAGCCAGTTAGCATACTAAGTGGGCGACTGGGCTGGGGGAGGAGAAGGCTTTTTTAACGCTTTCTTTACGAGCTTCCGAAGGTTAACGGGGAACGACCTTCGTTCAAGGTTGTTCGTTTTGGGGTTTATAGCTGGTATACGGGTACTTTCAATCGATAACGATAACGAGAAGGTAAATCTGGAGAGTTAGGATAACAGACGGAACTGTCACAATATTTTTGACCAATCTACTGGGTTTGTTCACTTAGGGTTAGTCTATCAATGTTAGTTCAGTAAAGAAATATTGATTTTAATTTCCTTATTCTGAGAACATGTCAATTTTGTCCAGATTTGTAATCCATTGACCATTTTACACCTCGAAGAGAAGGTTCTTAGTTCCTAGAATTGAGCACAATCAAAACTGTCGTTACATAGCGAATATTTAACTTCCTAGAATCGGATTATAGAGCATTGAAAGGATAATCTAGGATAGCTTCAATACGCAGACAATCCATAAAAAATATCATTTTATTATGAATGATAAAATATGAGACCGTATTGTTCAACGTAATGATGTAACAACCTGGAACTGTATCGGATTATTGGGTAGCACAATTCCAAATACTGATTTTTGAATAAACGGAATAAATATTTCTATTTAAACCGATGTAAAATACACCGTTGTGCATGTTATTCAACATGTTGTTAAAGTATTTCCTACAAAGTTTGTTCAACTCTGATTGTTTGACTAACAGTGTCGACTCCCCAAATGATGCATGTGACCTTCTAGCACCCTTTCCAAAGTAAGACTAATCTGATCCAGTGCTTTTTAAGATGATTATGATACCGTCAGTCAATAAATCGTTAGCAATCCTCACTGCCAATCATCGACACCATCAAGCCCACCGACGAATGCTCATTACACATCGTCCTCAATTTGACTGCCACAATTCCTCATGACTGCCTGCCTTTCGTAGTGAAGGACCGCTCCAAACACCGTACCAAAACCACCACACAACCGATCAAAGCCGTCCCTGTTGCATTACAGCAGCACGGAGCAAGACCAGCACAGCATACCACAGCGTACTTTCCAGCGTGGAGCCTACCCACCCAAAACCAATCTCCCATCGCAAGGCACCCGTGGAGTGAGTGTCCGTGGGGAAACGCCAAAAAGCCTTCACTTCCAACGCACACTCAGTGGTGATGGTGGTGGTGGTGGTGTGGCCGGAAGCAAACACACCATCAAAGTGCATAATAAATCATGCTCAAGCTCAGTCCCCGTTTTCACTGGCTCTTTCTCTTTCACACACTCTCCCCGTGAAAGTATGCCACTGGGGGAGAGGGGGGGGGGGGAGCAAGGATGGTTCTGACAACGAACCAGCTCGTACCGGTCGACTATTTGCTTTACAGCACCGTACCCGTTGGCCACCTTCCAATTGGAATCAATACCGAGGTGTTCGAAAAATCCATTCACTGCGAGTGCGATTCGTTGGAATCCAGTTGGGGACAGGAAAACGGTTCCCGGTGAACAGTGGAAAAGAGGAAACGGTACCAGAAATCAAGTGTTACAACATTTACAACATCCTGCCCATCATTTCCGTGTCATCCTCGCGCTTCCCACGGTTGGGAAGCAGTAACGACCCAGCTAAACAAGCTGACACCGAGGCCGAGGTGGTATAAGGGTGGGTGTTAGATATCGGCATGCCAGACAGCTGGTTTTCGGTGCTTTCACCGGGTGGGTTACCGTGACACCAAGCTGGAACTCCCTCGACGCTGGAATCGGAAATTCCAATTCCAATTGAACTTTGGCAGCAGCGGGAATGCAGTGTGCAGACGAAGAATCCGATCCTGCTCTAACGACGATTGGAGTTGGTTCACTATTCTTTTTTTTATTTTTTGTTGCAGACTTTCCCAGAACCTGGAAATGGTGCCTTTTCCCATTGGGATCCAGCGAAGTCCTTCGTGGAAGTGTGTTTGTGAATGGGAAAAGTTGGAAGGAAAATGATTTTGTGCAGCAAGTGGACGGCGAATTGCTGCAGGATCAAAATTCCTCGCTAGTTTGAGGTAAATGTCGTTTGAATCTAAACTGTCTGCTACCAAAGGTAGACGAGAAGGTTGCATTTAAGAACAATCTATATTTAACGAGTATCACAATGCATAAATTACAAAAGGAGGAATGAAAATGTTTGTATTTTCTTTACTAAACAAGGCAAACAGTATCAAACATGGTACATTCAGTCGAGTTGTCTTGGTTATTTTCCTTTTGCATACATTCAGGCGCTTCAAAACAGCCGGGAAGGGATGCTTTAGAAAAAAAACACTAATATTTCAGCTTTAATAAACAACTTAAAGCTTATAACTTTACATTCTCACCCCTTTATCCCATAATTCATTTCGATACATTTTGACCGCATCGACTGCGAAGAGCAAATGGCAATTTAGTAAAACTCCAATACCAACACACCAACACATCCTTTCTTCATCCTTGCTACATGTTTATCGTGCAGTTTTATTCGGTTCCCAATCTAGAAAAGTCAACAAAATCCCTTCCCTTTACGACTTACAGCGTTTGAGTTTATTTTAAGTAAAATTAGTAACACAACAAAAAAAACTAAACCTAACCCTTCCAATTCCAATTCTAACCACGCAAACGGCGAGGTCGCTCAGCGTTACCTTAGAAAGGATTTGCCGAGTGTTCATTACGATGATATACGGTGCATGACAGGGAGTAATTTATAAAAAGGCAGGAGCATAACATAACAAAACCCCGTAATAGGTATGATACTTCCTGGAAGAAAGGGAACGCCGTGCCGGAGTTAGTTTTTCTCACCTAGACTCCCATCTCGACCATGATGGATAGCGCTGTAACACGACTGAACGTGAAACCCTCGGGGCTATGGGGACGTGCAAAATGAAAGTGGAAGGACACATGTAATGTGGTTGAAAATTAGCTTTATGGAGAAATGGAGAAACAAACTGCGGAAAGAAGTAACGTCCACAGTTCGTTTAAAACAATAATACAGCACTACGATGCAATAATTTAGCGTTTTAGCAGGAAATATGTTTCATTGCCGGACATTTCTTACAACAGAAGCAATCAAATATGACCTCAAACTATTCACACTATCTAACGCAGTTTCAAAAATGTGTATTGCCTATCCATAAAGTTCCACGCCAACCAGTTCCACACCACAGTCGAAACAAAAACGCTCATAACCTATCAGATGCTTTGATCTTGTACGTCCAACTATTTCACACCCCATTACAGCGCACATAAATGTTCGTTGTGACGCTGTGTGTATGTGTGTGCCAGAGAGTAATTTGAGCGCGTTTGGGTTCGTTTTTGTCCTACAAAAGCGAACAGCTTTCCGGATGACTTTCAGCGATTTGCCGTATCGCGTTTCCACCTTCATCCCTCTTCTCGACGCTCTTTTCTACGCTTTTCAAAGGCAAACCCCGGGACGGAAGAAACCCCGGGCGAGATTTACGGATATTTTTATCATCCGAATTCCACTTCAGAAAATTAACTTCTTTTATGAGGCTCTTAAAAAAAAGTAACGTTACATTGGCCCGGGCGCCCGCTTCCGGGAAAGGACAACGGGCACAAGGGTGCGCAACCGCCGCGGCTATCTGTGCAGCAACGAGGCGGATATGAAGCAGGAAATGAGCATTTTGGGAGGACGAAGCAAAAAAGATGGTAAACTTTACTAATCCAACCGGCGGCCCCGGGAGTGTGGTTCATCTTGCTCCCGAAAACGAACTAATGCCCGGAAAGATGGTCGACGGGCGATTGTTTTGCAAATGCTTGAGGAAGTGAAATGGGAAGTCGTTCCTTTTTTGTTGGTTAGTTTGTCTCTTGCTTCATCTTTAAGCTACTCCAGACGCGTCCAGAAATATTTCTTTCGTTTGCGTTTCCTTTTGGTGGCTCGGAATGAAGAATAGGAAGACAAAACGAGCAGTGGAAAGTTCCACTTGAGAAAGCGACTTTTTCTTCCATGCTATTTGAGGTGCCTATTTGTTTGTGCATTTGCAATTGACTGTCTGAAATCTTTTCTTTCGATCGTTTTTCTGTCCCACATTCAAGGCAAACGTGCGCTACGAAAGCATAGAACAGTAGAAACATATGATTGTCGTGCGTTACTCTTGAAGCCATCAATGCAAGCATAAAACAAGTCGTCTTTCGCTCCCGTCAAGTACACGGCCACCGTTACGGTGCCACTGGTGCCATCGGAAAAGTCATCATTTCACTCGCAGTGCCTGGCCGGGAAATATATAGAGTCTAGACTCGAAGAACATCTCTGGAAGTCGTGCTTGCCGTACACGGTTGCCCTTTTTCTTTGCCCCTTCTCTGATTGAGTACGGCACTGAGCACTGAACGAGGGTTTCCTTTCAAACAATAGAGCTTCCTTCAAACACACACACACACACACACACACACACACACATCCATTCAGACAAAAACACGTACCCAGGATTCCACCCTCACAATTGATACACACACCCCCGTAGAGCAGGACGAGCCAAACGATTGTCGTCGTCGTTATCGTCGACTGGTGTCTTCGGCATCAAGACATTTAGCTACCATTGCCGAGAATGCACACAAATCGTGAAGCTATTTTCCTATGCACACACACACACACACCCAGAGAAAACTAAGAGAGTAATGATGCGTGGAGTGAGGTGAGATTAAACGGCCAATATGCCATCCGGATCTTGAACGTTTCATCCTCGGGATGCTCGTCGTTTAACGGACTAATCACAAACGTCAAACAAGCGAAGCAGGGGGGGGACATCGTCGTCGGTCGTCCTTTTTCCTTACCTCGTTGGCAATAAATTGAGCGTAAGTAATGGAATCAATCATCCTCCATGGGCCCGAGCGCAGCCGGGAAAACAAATGGAGTACAATTACGATTGGGGTGTTGTTGTGCGATAATGGCAAGGATGAGTAAACGTAAACGGATGCCAGTGCAAGTAACGAGAATGACTCAAAATCAAATAAATGAACATTTTGTTATATTTTAACTATATGAAACCGAAACGGGCAATCGATAACACAAATAATCCAATAAGCATATTGATTACTGAAACAGATCTAAACAAGAAGTTAAGTGGATTTTTACAAAAACCACTTACACCACACTAAAGGTGTTCTATTTTGACATTCATTACATTTATTTAACACACAAATGAAACAATTTGCTTGCAGCCAAACAAACATTAATATTTCAATTAATCCAGCGAAAAATAGATTCACGACGCCGAGGCCTCTACACCGAGCAGCACAACGGTCTCGGGCGAAAAAGTCTGCAAACAAATGCAATTGCGTTTGCCTTTCCTCACCCGCAAAAAAAAACACATGCTGCAACTTTTTAGCCCAAAAATTAGATTGCTTTTCTCAACGTTCACAAACACAAACGGTTTGCGGGGCATAATGAGCAACTTTAAACGAGTTCTTCTGCCCGTTATTGTTTACAAGTGCAAGCGGGGAGGGAGGCGGAACAAAACCTTACGCCCTCCTCGCGCAAGTTTCCTCGCGAGCGCTAACTACAACTAATGACAATTGTTTTGCATTTTCCGTCATTTTGCATTTCTCGTGTTTTTTGTTTTATTTTAATTTTTGTTCCTCTTTCCTTTGCGCCACCCATTTCAATGGGCTTTTCTTCTTGTGTTTTGTTTGCCCGACCGGCCCGGGTCCGGGTCCGGCTTGCCGAGTTTTATTGTTCTATTTTAGCACTTTTGCGTGCTGTTCTGCCCAGCACACTGGGTGCACTCCGGGTTTTCTCGGGTTGGCGTTTAATATTTTTAAGCAGTTCGTGCCTTTCGTGGGAAAGATTGCACGGGCCGCGACGGGAAAGAAAGCAGAGTTAACGAAACGCGGCATCGTGCCGAACGAGCGCACCGCGCGGTGCATCCACCCACCTACTTTCGTAAGTAATTTACGATGCATTTACCACACACACACACAGCGGTGCATGGTGCGACTTGGGCGTACTGGGGTGAGCGAGAGTAAAGTGGCATTTGTGCGGGTATTACATGCACAGGGCCGTACGTGCAAATGTATAGCACACGTATGGTGGTTCTGAAAACAACAACATCAGCACCGGCACGGTAAATTCCGTTTACATCCAACTCCACACAAGATGCTACGCGGAGTGTACGTGCGCAAACAGGGTTAGTGGAAAAGTTTCACAAAGGTGGTGAAACTTTTGAAGGATTTTGGGTTGTTTAGTTTTTAAATGTGATGCAAGCAAATGTAGAACCACCTAAACTGTACTTTTTTACTGATGAAAAAGGGCCCTTGCAAGAAGCAACATACTACAGAGTTCTATTTTACAGTCAGCAGAGTCGTTCTAGGTAATAACTAAAGGGGATGAATTATGCAATAGATTGTCTTCTTTTAAAAACTATTTGGTAAAAATTAAAAACCGGGTACTACATATTCTCTCACCAATCAATAAGATTGTGGACTTTAACAAGTGTTCATTGATGAAACTGTTTCTTTCACCATATTCGATATCTAATTATAAACATCGCCTCATGCCTGGATGGATGGAGCACTCTCCTCGCCTCTCACAAGTCTTCCACCAGCAACCACAGTGTGCCGATTGATGGTGGCGAGTTTAAACGAACACAAATCAAACACCCACCCATAATACGAAACAAACACAAACACCACGTTACCCCCCAACTGTCCGCAAGGTGGACAGGCCGGGAATAAAATTCTGTCCACCAGAAATTCGTAAACCATTTAGCGCCTTTGCGTAAACCCAGCTTAGGGAAATGGATACGCCACCGCTTGGGGTAAACTTTGTGTAACCGGGTAACTAGGTGGTTTGTTTTTGGTGTCATATTCTAGAAGATTAATTGTGAACCATGTAGTCAGGGCATTTTTCAAATTGAATTCTCGTTAAGAACCTGTATCTTTCTACCATTTTTATCAGAATGCAGTTCAGAAAGAGCAAAATATTTCACTTACGTATCTGAAGACTAAGACAGTACACAGCTTGTGACGTCATCGCTGGACGCCAGACGTTCTTCTACTTGATTGACGGATGTTGCAGCAAATTGACATTCATCTTCCCGCACTTGATTAGGTGTAGCGTTGCATGTGGCTTGTTGGGTACGCTGGAAGTAGCAAAGCAAAGAAACAAACGTTGTAGAGAATTCAATAAATTTCAATAAATGCAGAAACAAAAAAACACGACACAAAGGTACATATGGTATGGACATGAAAGTAAAACATAAATGCACCCCCTGCTCTACACTCCCGGCGTAAAGCTCGAACCACGAACAAAGGCGAATTACATGAGCGAAATTTCATTTTCTAAATGGCATACAACATAATTCCGCCCATTTCCTAGGAGGCATTACCCTCATAATAATTTAGATTATTTTACCTTTCACCTCACTTTATCTTTACTCTACGGCGAAGGGAGTGCGTTTGCCGAGGCTAAACGAAAAAGGGTTTTTAAAATTACACTCCCGCTGCCCCAGGAACCGAAATACCAGCACCCGCACGCGGTACCGGGTTCCGAATCGTTTTTTATTAGTTTAACCTTCATTTTTCTTCCAACCAGCTAAGATGACTTTGGGCCATCGCAGCGAAGACTTCATTGTCTTGCGAACGTTCTGTGGGCCGAGGGAATTGCCGGAGAATAAACCCTCGCTTTTGATAAAACGATAAACCCCGAGAAAAGGTAACATCGCCCTTTGCGTATTCATTGCTCTATTGAATCGCTCTCGCTCGCTGTGAGCGACCGAAGACAAAATACAGGTGTGTCGGGTAGATGGTGTAAGTCAAAAGGAAGCGGTATCTTTTATGATAGACCTTTTAAAATAACATTGCACAGTGGAAAAGAAAACAATACAGCAAAGGGAAACATTTTTATCGAAAAACTTTAACAGATGGTAGATGCATATGCTCAAGGTTAAACGTACATTGACAAATGTTTCCCTACACCCTTTACCCATTCTGTATCACTCTGGTTCCACACGGCCTTTAAAGATGTTTTATTCCTTCTTAAAAATGTACTTTAAAAACTCACACGACATCCTTTCCTTATTCCCTCCTCTCACAAATCATTTTTCTTTCCACAACCGGGTTGTAACGATTGTTGTAACTTCTTCGACGTAGACGAGCGGGCGCTCAACAAATGCATGAATAATAAATAACTTAAAAGATCATCATTATAACTGTCGGGAAAACGAGGAAAAGGGCGTTAGCCGAAGCCGCAGATCCTGGGGACAGATCGGTTCGATAGAGTAAAGCGATAAGAAAAGTTACCCCACCGGGTAATGTTAAAGCAAAGGAAAGGGGACCCACCTCTCTGCCCCTGTTGCCGGCCGTCTTTTATAACACAGTGGACCAACTTTTGGAACACGCGTTTTGTGCATAAATTTGCTTTTCCTTTTTTGCTCGTACGCTTTTTCATCTTCGGTCGACTTCACAGATAGAACTGGGAAGCGGGAACTGGGCGGTGACGAATGGAAACTGTTTTGATGACAAACCACAAAGACGAGGGGGACGTGCCGGATCAGATCGGAGCAAAAGGTGTAAACGTGATCACAATTCTTTCCCGGTGGAAAGGTGAATCCGAAATGATCGATCAGGAGGAACAAAAGACAAATGGAAAAGTTTTTTGGTGTATAGAAAGTTTTTTAATAGAATTGGCAACAGATTGTCGTTGTTGTTGTATTTAGCAGAAATACTAAATTAGATAGGTTTAGTAACATTATTCTTCAAAGTAACTGGAATTTTGATTTTGTATTAATTTACGTATTAATCATTACACGTTTTATTTTTGGTGAAGCGACCTCATTACCTTTGTATCGAATCTTCAATCTTCTTCTTTGGCTCAACAACCGATGACGGTCAAGGCCTGCCAACCCACTTGTGGGGTTGGCTTTCAGTGACTTATTGATTTCCCCCCATAGCAGGATAGTCAGTCCTACGTATGGCGGCACGGTCTATTAGGGGCTTGAACCCATGACGGGCATGTTGTTAAGTCGTACGAGTTGACGGCTGTACCATGAGACCGGCTCGAATCTTCAATCACTGTTCGAAAACAATTGAAAGCCTCAATCACGGTGGCAAAAACACATCACATCTGGCAGGCCTGGTATTGATTTGCCTTTACCCAAATAAGCCACCCAGTAGCAAACGTTAAATCCAAGCTGGAGGTCTATAAAAAAATGATCAATAAAATGTAAAACCTCACACGCATAAGCTGTGCCAAGGATGAGAATATATGTATAGTTTCCCTCTTGATGAAGCGATCCTCGCATATCAGCGACAAACAATAAAAAGAATCCATACTTTCCCTCCGCGACGGTACGATGATATCTCCAATCAGCGGGAAACCGAAATCGCTCATCGCTTGACAACCCAACCCACCGTCTTCACCGGCCGGACGAGGTATGTGACTGTGTGTCTGTAAGGCTGTCTGTAAATACTAAACGAACAACAACAAAAGGCAACAACTTCCACTGCACCCGCTTACACCATTAAGTAACCATCCCAAGCTCTCCATTTGCTAGATGCTCCAAGATTTCCATTCCGGTTCCAGTCCCTCGCGAAGGAGCAGCAGCAGTAGCAGAAGAACTTTGTCGAATAACTTTTCAACTTTGTCATAAATTTGGAGCCAAACGAGCGTTTCCTTTTGCTGCCGCAATCTCCTCCCCACCCCCTCCCATTTCTACCCCTTGAACGCTCTTTTGTTCCCAAAGGCTCGTAAGAATGATTAACGGCCCCTTGCAAACCGTGTCCCGTGCATGGGGGTTTGTGGGTTTTGTTTCTCAAAGTGTACGGCCAAAAAGCGACAGAAGCAGACAGTCGTTGCCGGTGAAGACGGTGATGGTCGAAATGTGGGATACGGACTTACTAAGTAAGTAGCGGAAACCATTCCGGTGGCAAAGCCTACATGCCTATGCCATGCCGTGTAAGCTGAGGGGCAGCTTGGTAGAAGTGGAAATTGGGATCATGCGTGCAATTACCTGCTGTGTTAAACTTGTTTTTAGTTTACCCGAGTTTCGCTGTGGATGAGTAGAGCTTAAGGAATGAAAACGATTTATTTTGAGTACAATTGAAGCTTAATACTATTTCACATTTTAACAGCATTCAATCTAGAAATGCTTGTGATTGTATTGTGTGATAGCAAGGTATTTTTCTTTATATCATCCAATCTCACACAAACCACAATACTATAACATTTGAATAAGAATTCTAAAGTTGACGAAATGATGTTAAGACAACGAGATTTTTCTACATTTATCTACTCCAGAATAGTTTCCATACTATAAATTATTCAAATATTTATGTTAATAAAACAATACAGCAATATGGATAAAAGCCTTCGCCGCTATGCACACATTTCTCTGCACTTCAAAACATTCTCTTTCATTCATGATGCCTCAGGTTCCTTTGCACTTTAAACAACCCCAACCCATTCACATGCTACATCCATCCTCCATCCATTCTTCCACTTATTATCTTTGTTTTACCGAACGTACAAAATTTTGGATAAAGCAACGAGGAATGTAGGTTAAACATACTCATCCAACATCACGGCGAGATACACACACAAAAAATCCCCCACACCCACGAACCGGAGCATCAGCGCAACAGCGAAGCTCATCAAACCATCCAGCCCCGTTCCCCGATCCAAACCGGGCCGTATTAGCTGTGGCTAACCGTTAATTCATGAGCTATTTGCCGCGAGTTTCGCTGTAACTCGATTCCTTCAGATGCCGGCTCAAGGATCGAGCTCATTCGCCGGGCCCGCTCGAAAGCCGCCTGCCGGTATTAGCACGATGTGGTTGGCCTTTAGCACATTAGACAGACCGACCGAAAGCTCCGCTCGGTTGGACGGGTGTGGGCGAAAACGGGGTCTGGTTGCAGATGATGATGGAAGGGTCGGCTGTCGGCGGTGCCGGAATTCACTCTGACGGTAAGAAGATTTATGAGCTCGTGCAACAGGATATCTTCATAAGTGTGCTTCCAGGCATACTCCGAACCACCCCTCATTCGCCCCTCATTTGCGGGAGAGGGAGGAATACCCGAGCACTTCCCGGTTCCGGGGTTGAAGACGGTTGCGCTGGTGCAAAATGGTGCCGTTTACGTCAGCGCATAATCGTTGCAACCGTCAAAGACGTTCAAGTGCGACCTTCTTCACAGCGAGCGAACTGTGTGTGTGTGTGCATGGTACAACCAGCTTTCATATGCAAATCCGTCTCACTGCCTTCACTTGATGCATGAAAAAAGGCTAACGCTGCTCCGCCTTGTGTATACATGCACCCGTGGTGCACCATCCGCAGTCCTGGAGGGTGCGGGGTGGTAATAATAACAACAGTAATGGAACACAGCAAAAGCAAAAAAGAAGCAAGCCAGCCAAAAAAGCCACCGGGACAAGGTGTCGAAAGTTTTTCATCAATCTTCGACTGAGAAGAGTCGCTGTACGCGGTGTGAACAGGGTCGCCCGTGCCCGTTGAGGCAGAGATTTATGAGATTTGTGAACAAACTTTCAAATCCAACGTCATCATGCAGCCGCGGGAATCGCATCATGAAGGAGGGTGTGCAACGAAGACTGATGGAAACTAAACGGTGCACTCTCCTCCTCCTTTTTTCTAATGAACTTTACTGATGGGTGCGGGTGCGGCAATATTACGAGTGTTGCGAGCAGGTTTTTTGGTGTGCGCCATCGGTACATTTGCATGATTTATCCCGAGTGCTGCAATTGACGGGCAGGGATTCTTGTGCAAAGATGCAATAGAATTTAATCCACCTGGTTTCTTTGGAATATGTTACAGGATGTATTTCCACCGAGGCGTTAATAGGCGTTTCTCAGAAGCACTACACTACATTGCTCAGGAGAATATTCTTTGTGTTATGGTATGCTGATTCTTGAAGGATCTCCAAGAGTTTACAAGAATTTGAAGCAAAAATTATGTGCTCCTTGTGCTTTGTATATTAACATAAAGCATTATCTTTACATATAAGGGGGAACAGTTTAACTAGAGTCGTTGGAAGAATATGAAGAAAGACACCTTAGATTCTTTGACATTATTCATGATTTTCGTACCTCAAAGTCAATTGTTTCCTTATTTTTCATAAATGTTAGTTTCTTAGGTCTCTTCATTGAGTTTTCTATTATTTAAGACTTTTGTTATAAAGTGATCCAATGCAATGCAATCTGTGGTTTTTAATGTCGTAAGATGCAGGATGTTCATAACAGGTTTTGGTTTATTCAAACGTTTATTTTGCTCAAGCATCAACCGTTCTTTGTACTACTTTATTAAACTTGATAGCTAAAATTAACGCAAAAGTCAAAATTACACCTCCTCAACATAAAAATAACGCCTCCCACATGTATAGTTCCGTAATAGCTGATGATAATCTTAACCCTACCAGCTGAGCTTGTCACGTTCTGCGTGCTTTAGGTGAACGTACATTCCTACCAACCATCGATTCCTCCGGTTCGGCAGACGAGTGATAAACTTCATCAATACACGAAATGAAGAAAGAAAACGACTGACAAACGAACATCTCAGCCCAAACACGTACCCACATACATCTTTCACACGCATTTCATCGGACGAGCAGCTATAAACGGAAACCATCACTCAATAGCTCGATAACTACACAACCAATCACTTACCTACGCCAACGCCAACGCCCCTGGCCATCCCCAACGGTGTGGGTCACATGGTCTTCACCAAGCGAAACGATGGCCACCATACCGCTCCCATCGCAACGGAAGACGCAGGACGAATGTTAAGGACGGATATTTGATTATGTTATTAAGTGAACAAATATTCCCTCGAAACGATGTTCCCTCGTCGATGTGTCTTGCTGAAACCGAACTGCTTCTACGCCTGTTCCAACTTCTTCCGGGCGGGTTCGCGTTGCCGTTGTTGACAAAAACGGATACAAACACAATTTTGTGTCTAGCTTCTTGTTACTATTCGATTTCCTTCCTCTTCAGGGTTGTGTTTTTTTTTCGCTCTCTCTCTTCTTCTTGCCCGGGTGACACAACACATTGGAATTCCTCGTTCGAGAGATTAAGCACGCAGTTGTCAATTGATGAAAGTCTAACAAAGACACACCAGCGCAGTCGAGGCACGCGATTTAATACATCGACTGGAGCTTTCTGGGCACTCAGCACACTACAGCCAATGTGCTGTGTCTTCCCCCCCCCCCCCCCCACCTTTACCAATGCGTGGGAGAAAAACTTCCAAACAGCTTTTTGCCTTTTTTTGTTTATCTCCCGGACGGATGTCAAGTTTTGTTGCCATCCCCGTGCAAAGACAGCCTGGACACAAGTTTTCCGTCAAACGTGGGGCCCAACCCCCGTTTGCCGGGCCAAAGACAAATTAACTTTGCAGCGTGGCTGAAGCATGACCGGGCCGGGTCGGTAAAATCGAATCATGGAACGTACAGCGTCCCATTGAAGCGCGTTACCAGCAAATGTCCTACGGCGCTTCGAGTGGCGGTGAGCGTTTGCCGAACCGTAGCCGGAACCAACCCGAGAGATGGTCCCATCTTACTGACAGTATCAATTTTCGGTCAAGCATTGCGTAAAAGGACACATCTCTTGTTGCGATAAGAGAGCAAGAGAAAGTGCGAGAGAGTGGGAGAGGGAAGGAGGCTGAAACACTGCCCGAACCACCGCACCGACGTCAATGCCAACGTCAAAATGCGAAGCCTGCCCAAACTACCCCGACTTGTGCCCTTGTTGTGCACTTCCCGGTGCGTTCTGGCGTAATGTGCCAGCGTTTCTTTGTACCGGCGGCATCGTACTTTTATGTTGCCATTTTCCTGCTGTGCCCACCAACCTCCCTTAAAAAGGCTGCCCAAAATGCGACCGCCGGGCATCGTCAGGAAAACGCATGTCCCGGGACGGAAAATGTCAACGTGGCTTGGTGCCCGTGTCCGCTCGGCTTGATGGAAAGATTGAGCAAAGAACAACTCGAAACGAAAGCAAAAACAAAAAATCGAAAAAAAAAGCCGAACCACATGAACGTCTCATCCCAAAAGCCGATACCGACGAAGCGGTAGAATTATCGATTCCATTTGCACTGGGCACCAACGGCAGGGTAGCCGTTGCCCGATTCCGGGCACGTACCGGCAAAGGGCCCGATCGAATAAGCTCGGAAAAATCCACCGAATTAGCATCCGCTTGTAGGATGAGGATTTAAGCGCTTCGATTATTTTGAGACACTGAATCGGTACTCGATCAAAATCCGGCACTCCGGCTGGCCTGGCTGGTGCGCTCTGGTGGGTTGTGCTTTCGAAACGGACAGCGATTTTATCACTCACGCACACACACAAACACCTACCGTACTGGGTTGTCTAATGAAACTTCATGGGGGCACTGGATTTTGGGGCAGATCCGAACGCTGGTTCTCGTCCTGGTAGCAATCGGTCTAGAGAAGAGTGGGTTTGAAAGCCCTTTAAATTGTCCCATGGATTAGCATTTGAGGGAAAGGTTGGGAACATCCATTTTATTTCAAAAAAGGAGTATGTCTAGCACAGGTCATCAAAAAGATATTGTGGATTATGAGGGATCAGAGCAATACTTTGTTAATAATTACGATTTATTACACTTTCGACTACTAAACATCATTTCATAATTACATAATCATTCATCATTAGGATATAATTTTCATTCACTCGATTACCACTAGCTATTCAAGGTCAAAGCCTCAAGATGTCTAATTAAACTACGCTTTGGGGTGTGTTATTAAACTACCATCTCGGTATACGTTCTTACCTTAATTTCTTATGTACATAAATGCCTTCTCGATCCTTACTTCCCGCTTTATCCGGCAAGTGATACTATTTAAATAAATTTCCACCTCCAACGGTATACAACCGGCCTCAAGATGTTACGCTTCGCCTGAGAAAACACCGATTGTCCTTCGCGGCGTAATTTAAACGTGGCGTGCAGTTTACTGCACGCAACATCCCCCTAAAGCTACCACCATTTGCAGCGATACGTTACACGCCACGGCACCACCGTGCGCAAGAAGCCGGGCAGGGCAGCGATACATACTTGCCAACTACTTGCTTCTGCTAGCAAACACCTTCGATGTTCCTACCGGGATGCATTCGGATGCTCTACACAATCCCGTCTCGCAGCCAACGCATTATAAACCAACCTGGTGCGGGTGCCAGCCGGGTGCCACACAAAACCGACAAAGACACCAGCCACGCGTGCTGTAAGCGTAACCGTTTTGCCAATAATTTTGCCCGGACTCGGGAAGGTGATCCCGTACAGCCCGGGTGGTTGTGTGTGTGTGTATACAGCCGAAAAGGTGCAATACAACGCACAACAATAACAGACCGCTGGGAGGATTTCTCCGCGGTGAGAGCCTGGGGAAAGGGTAGGAGAAGGCAGCGACACGGTAGCGAAAATCTGTTCCGCTATTTGCATAAACAACTTCAATATTAATTATGGCGAATTTATTGCTAATTTAAGTCCCTACATTCGACTACCGCGTGCACCGACCGAGCCGGCGCGCGTGTGTGTGTGCCGTGTTGCCCGAAATCAGCCGTCCCCGTCATTACACGGGCTGATACACACTCGCACGGGACGATACCTTTTGGGGAGGAGGATCGACGGGCAGATGATGGTGTTTGCTCAACGGGAAAGGACGAGAAGTTGCTTCCAATAGAGTCGCATTTGATACGACACTGGAGAGCCTTCCCGCTTGTACGTTTGAGTGTGTATGTGTGTGTCAAATATCAAACAGTCCCTTTGTTGAAGCTTCCGTGCGGATGGGTCTATTTGTGCAATTTGGACGAATATTTTAGACAAAACAGTGGAATTTTTAGTGGACAAATCACCATATTCAAATATTCAAAGTCATTTAACAATGTTCTCACTGTTTTCAATAAATATTGAAATAAATTAAACTCATTTCAAAATGAAAAATTATAAATAAACGATATAATAACATCAGCAAGGACCTCAAAATTGCGAAAAAAACGGTCACATTCGGTACGTCAAAGATCCAGATGAATACATCTTCTTCTAATTATTTCAATCACCTGCTCATCGCTTATCTTCTCCTATATTAAATTATGAATATTTATACACCAGCTAATCCAGCCAGGCAGACACATCGTTCCCATTCCCCAACTCTACCCATACCGAAGTACCGAGGGTACTCTTTAATAAGCAAATTAACTAAGCTCATTACCCTGCTCACGGTCGGCTGCACGTACACGGGATCTAATTAATGTCACACCTCTCTCACACTCACACACACACACACACACACACATACACACACACTCATAAATGTCTAACGCCGTGTGTGTATCATGAGCCGAAGCAAAGCGTTTAATTTATTTAACACTTTAACCACTCGTTCCCCATTAACGATTTATCTTCATTCTAGCAGAGCATTAATTTTTCCCAGCGTGTGTGTGTGTATGTACGTTTTTTCTTTCTTTTTTTGTGCACGATCTCTCACTCCCTTTGTTGTTGGCCAAGTTCCGGCACAACCGTCCAAGTGGAGTGGAATAAGACCTTACCACCTTCTACTGTTTCTAGAGATCATGCTGTGAAGTACACGCTTTCGTCACCTGTACAATCCTTCCTGCTACAAGCACCATGGCTGTAACATGCTGGCTATGATCCACTTACCTGGGCGGGGACGGTAGTGCAAAAGCGACAACAACAAAAAAAACACGAAACCTTCCCCAAAGTGACGTGTCATCGGCCAAAACGAAACTGGTCCATAGTGCCACGGACGAGTGGTGTCGAGTGAGCCACCGCGATCCTTCTCTCGCACTCCTCGACCGTGTGTTGCTCAAAACCCATCGTCACTAGGAGCCGGGGGGTCGTTCAAAGGACTTTTGCTACACGCAATCCCGCCCGCGCAAGACCCTCGGCAGCGGCGTTTGTCGATGGTGAAGAGAGTCACCCGGCCTGTGTTGCTGTCACCGAGCGTTTCGAGCGTCTTCATTCGCTGTGTGTGTTTCTGTTCCTCGCTGTGATACACTTTATAATGTGTGCACACACTCGAGCGAACGATCAAAGGACATTATTTCTCGGGGAGCACACACGCAAACACACAAGCAACACACACACCCTACTTATGTTGCTCGTGATACTTTAGCAGTCGGCGGGTATTTCGGGGGAAGGGGGCAGTACGCGTCTTTGTAGAAGCGTGTAGCAGCACGAACATGCACGAACCGTGTGCTGCCGCCACACGCGACAAATAACATCATAAACACCGTCGCCGACAATGATGACGATGTTGCCGTGTCCGCCGCCCGACCAAGACGCCAGCTTGGACCTCTTCTCGGATGGTGTAAAATTATGAAGTCGCGAGCCTGCTGGCAGGAGCAATATGTTTGGGGTGAAACTTTACAGGAAGCAGCTATGTTGCCGATACACTTCCTCTATCGATGGATGCCATTTTGTACGTGATAGCTTGCGGGAAGGACGAATATTTGAGATGCAAGCATAGAGAAAGGAAGGCAGGAAATAGCACATTGTGTACAGAGATGGCAAGAACTATCAAAGAAACATTACACGCCATTTACGAAGACAGGGAAAAGATGCCAAAAATAACTTCTGTAGGAGAAGTCTTAAATAATGAGACAATAATAACTGCTTTCACATATCTCAACCTAAAGCATACAGCAATACATTTAACCAGCATTAGAGTCACTTTATTACGAGATTATTAAATGATTGTCCTCTCAAAACTGATGGTTCGTTCATGTCGATTAGTTTGTTTTATTGTTATCGTTGTACATTTGTTACAAAAAGCCCATCAAAACCGAGCTACTAAAACGACACCGATTGTGGTCAGACAATCAGTCCGTACCGCACATCACGCACTGTCAACTTCATCAACCGTAAACTGCCAACCATTTACACCATCATCAACACCTCACCAGAAGCAGTGTCCCGTGCCCCGATCAGTAAGCCACACATTACATTTAGTTGAATTACACGATGAATTAAAAAATCATACAACGCGTTCCTATTCCACCCAGTACCTCCCGGTGGGCGGAGAATGCGCACGGAATGGAGTGGAAAATGGCCCCTGGCCCCAAAACCGCATCCGCGCAAATGCATGCGTAAGCATTATAACGATCAAAACAGTTAGTGGGCCGTTAACTGATACTAACAACAGCCGGTTGGCCATAACTGGCTGGAGCGCAAAACCATGATTGCCCTAAAAATAGCTTCCACAGACACACACACACACACAATTCCTGCTGTGCACACCCTTCGCGCACGAAATACGTGCGCACGACCCACAAAACACGCAGCCGGGGTTGAAGGCCTGGCCACTTCCAGGCATCGATTGGAAATTGAAACTAGCACAGTTTCCACATTGCCTGGTTGTGTATTTCATTGCCAAAATACAAAAGTGGAAAAACACAGCCTTCCCGTTCATGCGTGAAAACGATTGACGAAAACTTGACGTGTTTGAGGAACATTTTCGAACGATCGACGTACGGAAAGGGGGAAAGTGAATTTTGAGTTTTTTGTTTTTGCTTGCTCTAATTCGCCACACGGTTGATGTTTGATTGGTTGGTTGGTTGGAAGGTTAAGTGGAATTGCTTACTCACCGGAAGGTGAAAGTATCATTTAACCATTTAATCGATAAGTTCTTTTTTGTGAAATATACATTATTTTAATATTTTATATCATAGTTTTTATTCTTTTTTACCACAGCAAATGCATAGTTTGTTTTCGAGTTGCTGTTAGTATTGATTTTACTCCATTAATGTGTTTTATCACTTTAGCTTAGTAAGCTTAAAGTATACTAAGATTATTAGTTAAATGAATAGTAAATACAAGTTAAAACTACGGTTGTAGTAAACAATCATACACAAAGTGATACCGCGCACTGATCGATTAATTAAATGTAGCAACCGAATGAAATTGTCACATGTAAACGGCCCCTTGTCTCGAGGCTCCCCCCGAAGCAATCAATGGCACGTCCCATCGCCATAAAACAACGCTCGCGAGCAACCAACAACACCGTTCGCAATTGATTTATGCGTGTTGCATGTGCCATCCGGGTCCCATGCATCCAAGGCTGGCAGGCGCTGCCGTGCGACGACATGGAATCCCCATCAACATAATCACCATCATCGGTGTGTCATATCGATGCCCCGAACAGTGTGCACTTCACCAGCAGTTCCCTACGTCAACAGTTACTTCGACGTACATATCAACCCACACACACACACACACACACATGAGTTCGTGCGTCAAAATCTGCAAGTTACAATTCATTCACCTCCGCGCGAACCCACCACAACACAGCGCTAATCGCTAACGACATCAACCCGAAATGGTAGTTCGCGGCCAGCCAGCCAGCCGGCCCGGTCCGAGCCGAGCGAAAGATCCACTAGATGGGCAACAATTATCCCAAAGAGAGTGATAATTACGCTTACAAGCATTTGCACGCACGCCGAATCGTCGACTAAATCGGCCGGTGCAACGTCCAGCCCTGTCGAGCCTGTGTCGGCGCTGTGGCTCCTCCTCTCTCTCTGCAATGGAACTACAAACGTCGACGGCCAGTACAAGGGTTTGGGGATACCACCCGGGGGGCTTCAGACACGGAAGTGGCGGTACATAATTTCTCAGCAACAGTACAACAATCTACCGCCCCTACAGACACCGAGCGCTCGAGGTAAGAGTTCAATTCCGAAACGATACAACGGGGCTGGCACGCCGGTGTATTTCTGTGTCCAGTGGGCAGTAGTCGCCTGAGAGGGAAACGGGCGTGCGCTTTCGTGACCCGGGGACACATTCCGGGAGCGATTGCAAACATGCAGTTATGCAATGTTTACTGTTACGGCCGTTTCACTGCGGCGGGTAGGCGTGCATGCGTGCATACGACCGCGTGCATACACTTGCGGTCCAGTTGTAGTTGCAGCCAAACGCAGCAATGGAGGCGCCCGGTGGCGTGTGAAAGGAAAGGAATAATGAAACGTCCATCGACAAAAAATTAACCATTTTTCACCGGCTTTGTACGAGCAGAAAATATAGTTTTCTAGTAGAAAAACCACTCATCGTAGCTTGGTAAGGTTTGGAAAGATAATTACCGAACATTAAGCGTAATTAACATGATTTCCTTATAGTGCACGTGTATTATCGTATCCAAAAAGAAAAGAATCCAATAGTTGACCAAAAATGGTAAGTTGTTTTTTTTTTACGAAGAGAAGGAGAGCAATTTAACTTCATTAATAAACCGTACGTATGTACATTTCTCGAGCGAAACGAGCCCACCGTATGTGATCACCACCTACAACGGCTCACCTGCAAACGAGATTCTGGTTTCCTTTTTTTTTTGGCTTCGTCCTCTCATTTCCTTTTTGGCAAAAATGTTAAGTGGTGGTAAAACATCTGCTCGCCTCATGCATGCTCGGTCACTTATGCAATTGGAAACTTTTTTCAACCACCATCTCCCCTCTCACCACTGGGACCACCCAAAAATGTTAATCGAAACACGGATGCACGGACAACCCACGGGAAGGGGGAGGGGGCAGGCTGGGCCAGTTGGAGTTTAATGAAAAATGTATAAGCTCGCAGGCACGCAAAGACGACTGACTGAACTATGATTCCTGGTTTAAAAGCTTCCGGTCGCACCACCCCCCGGAGAGCTTTAATATTTAATCCTAGGCCGCTGGGCTGAGGCTCGATATACGTTCGAGGGGTTGTGGAGTGGAGCGAGCGGGATGGTGATGCATGTGAGTGAATAAATAATGTTCTGCTGAAAGCTTGGCGTTTCCTTCAAAATGTCTTGCTAAGTGGAAGTTAAAACATTGATGGGCTTTAACACGTGAAAATAGGAAAAGAAGTGGAAAAAACCCTCGCCAGCGCGTGGTACAAGCAATCAAACGAAATTAGAATTCAATTGCATGGAAATGAAGAAAATGAAATAACTTTGTTGTGTTTTTTTTGGTAGGAACAGGTGATTCCAGTGACAGGAATCTCACTGTCATGGATCTTCTGTTATTCACCTGTTGGTGTGCTGTTTGTTTTTGTTTCGGGTTCAACTTTTATTGCTGTGACATTGCTGTAGAAAGGAATGACAAGCAACAAATGGTAACAAGATAAATTCATCTACACGTTAGTCAGCATTTCCACGCCCTACCTATAGACGGCGAAGCGAGCATAATCGTTTTCTATGTCGGTTACACTACAATAAACAATCGAAAGAAATGCAAGACTTGCAACACATTTATGTTGAGCTTGAAGCTCAAACAAGCTACGATAAACTAGTAGCACAAGCATCAAAAGCTGTTAGAGATGCTATCTTCGTAATGGATTAGCAAGTAAACAGCGTGACCCTAACCTTTAAAACCCAATGTTTTTCAATCGAAATGAGCAAACCCCACAAGCATGCTAATGAGGCAACCGGTGCAACATGCTCTACACCATCGATCGACAGCCAATCACCTACTCACGTTCCCCTTATAGTGGCCCCCATTCACGTTGCAGCTGGTGGTGGCAAACTTTTCACTCCCTCCCTAAAAAACTATTCGCAGCGCAAGCTTCCGTACATGTAAACCGGCACTAATCGACCCGTAATAAACCGCAATGTAAAGCAAACACGTTCGCAAGTATGCAAATAAAGCCTCGGCTTCCCTCTCGCTGTGCCCCCGGCAGGATGGGGAGTACGTTGTTCGTTGTTCGTGACAAAGAACACACGAGCTCCAATTGGGGAGTGTTGCACGTACGCGCGTATGAAAATCGCACTCACCGCTTAAGCAATAAAATGGGAAACAGAGGAAACACACACACACGGCCAGTGCAGCAATTCAATTATTGTCACAAATTGCATCCTAATCCACAATAACGAGCCACATTAACGCAGCTGTTATCTTACTGTACTCTTGTCGCCCGGAACAGTTTAAAAGTGAGAACGGGGAGTGCGGCGGTGGTCGCTTTTGTTGTTTTGGTTTATCCAGCAAACCCCGCTAGCTGATCTGGTGATTTTATTGCCGCGGATTTATTGGCCAGCATGCATGTATAATACCTCCCTCCTCCTCTGCTGGCATATTCAAATAAAATCTGCAACCAACCTGTTCAAAATTGATGAAAAAAAAACCTTAAACAGCCCAAACAACAAGCAATCCTGGTGCCTTTTGGCACCGACTGTATTGTTCACGGTGTGTGTGTGTGTGTGTGTGTGTGTGTGTGTGTGTGTGTGTGTGTGTGTGTGTGTGTGTGTGTGTATTCGAAAAGGTATAAAGCGGAAAACACGAATTATGCTTCCCACCTGGTTTTTTTTTCTCTCTCTCTCTCTCTCTCTCTCTCTCTCTCTGTTTTGTTTTCATTGTACATTAAGCGGGCTTTCTGTAGTTTGCGTTTTTGAGGGGAGGTGCAAACGGGAAGAATATTTATTTGATTCCATATGCGGGAAATTTCCGGGATGTGTTAAAATATTTGACCCAACGTTCGATGCTGGAAGCTGGAAAGCTGGAGAATTTATGTGAGGATTTAATTCGAGCCTGCTTTACTACACCACTCGACCGCTTTTTTGCCATAAATTTTTGCTCCAAATATGCACGCAAAACCACCAAACATGTACACACTTTACTGGGTCTTTTCTCGCCCTAGCAAGCTGGTTTGTGTCCCAGCCTCACCCATTATTACCAGTGCGAAATTGGCGAAATCCGTTCGCTCAATCTGCTCATAATTTTATGATGCTTATCGTCGTCGTACAAAAAGCCCATAAATATATAATTACATACATCTCAGAGCGAATAAATTAGCCGCGCGGTGCTTGCTACCCGATTTGGCCCACCACACCACCGGAGACTGTTGTGACAAATTTTAGCACAATACACATAATTTCTCTTCCTCTCAAATACACACACACACGCAACGCACAGCACAGACAGTCAGTGTAGCACTTTATTATGATTAGTGTTTTCCGAATCGATTAAAAGCGATAAAACTGCAATAGTGGCAAATTTGCAGAAACATTTCACCGACCTCCACACACACCTCGCCTGCCACTGTCCATTAGCCGTGTGCTCGCAGTGCAAAGTGTACCGGTGTGTCCGGTGCCACCCCGAACTCCCATTACCCATCGAGATCGAGCAAAACTTTTCGCAAACGCTATCGAAAATGGGACACCATACACGCCAGCAGTGGCCCTTATTTGTTTAACGATATGGTTGGCATACAGACACACACACACCCGCTTACAGGCCGTGTACACAAACTCACATTTATATACTTAGGAAAAACGTTTTATGCACCTGAACCTGAGGACCGGCCTTTGCTAAATTGGTTATATGAATTAGGGGACGGGGATTGAACCGAGCAGCCGGAGGGAAAAGCATGAAAGGGCAGCAAAACCTAATCATCGGTCAGCTGCATTCAACGCCCCCTTTTGTTGAGTGCAGCGGGGAGGCGGGGAGCGGAGGTGCTAGTGCTTTCCCTTCGGCGGGTGGAGCCGGGTGGAGCCATCGTTGACGTAATGCAAGCGATAAGCGACCACCACCCTCGCCTTAAGGCGGGCGAGCAGTGGCCAGTTAAAGGGTGGCTCACAGCCGTAGCCGCTGCTATTGGGGCGGACTGGCGCAGGCTGTGGCAAGTAATGTGTGGCACACCGATAAGACTGCTAACAATGCACTCTGATAAGATGTGGCTGTGTGTGTGTGTGTGTGTGATTGTGTACATTGCCACTCGGGAATCGCACCATGGATTGTTTGCGATCTGTGAAGAGAGCGAGCGAAAGAGCGTAAAGCTTGTAACGGCGAACTCGATCGAGCCGGTGCTGGATAGGAATTTTTCAATCAGCAGCTGTGTGGTTACTGCGGTTTGAGTGTGTGTATGGGTGAGTGTACGACCGAGGCACCGATACGGTCAGTTTGATAGTTTTTCAATGTCCTCGGGCAAGATTCATTATTTCACACAGCACACACACATATACACACTGCAAGATGTGAGATTTTTGTTACGTTTTGCTGCCGGAAAATTCAATTCATATTGTAATAAAACGTGTTTATTCGAGCAACTACACGCTGCTATATCATGTGAACTACAGAAAATTAATTATTTCAATAAAGCATAATGATTTAAAGTAAGACAAACATAAATTTATTTATAGAAAATTGCTCAACCATAAAGAATGTCACGTTGAGAAGGAAGCAGACGTAGCATAAAGTTTTATTTTGATTGTTTTGGCCATGGCTCTTTAAAAACAGGCATGCACCAAGTTAAAGTTCCCAACTGCTAAATATCGTACCGCATCAGTGTAAGGACGCACATTGTTTTGTTTTAAATTGCAAAAATTACAGACGTTTCATTTATTAACGCCACTTCATGATCATGTGGTTACTATAAGTTTGTCCTATAAATTAAATCTTCAACATTGTCTTACCACAACCGCACGAGATGCATTGAATGATCTCGTTTGTTTATTACAATTACCAACAATTAACGATTCAATTTCCATAATATTTCCATAGATTGCTTTTTTGGCCTCATAAGTCGCCACTAACACACTTCTAGATCATCTCCTGTGGTTAGATTTCACAAATTTCCTTTATCAACACATATCGATGGAAACGCTGTTGATAAATCAGAGTAAAATCATACATTAAAACAAACAAACTCTAGACTAACGTTGAAACCCCGATTTAATGTACCCATCGTGCATCTTCAAGTGCCGACTACAATCACGCACACACACACATTCACTTACAGCACTTTCCCCCTTGCAAAATCATCCTCCATCGCGTGTACCAACCAAACTTGACCTTCACCGCCACCGTTTTGTGTGATTAAGATTTAATGCAAATAATCCCGCCAAACTTTGGAAGCGGTGTGCAAGTGTTGCAAAACTTTTCCTTCCACCCATCCACACCAACCCGTTCCAACCCGAACCAATCTCCGCTCGCTTCCGGAACAGCAGCACTCGCCGGCAAATGGGATGAGCTAGTAGTTCGAGATGCTATCGAGCTTCTTGCGCCTTTAATGGCCTACTCGACCTTAATCTGCCTTTGCCATTGTATGAGTAGACGCACCCACCACACTTCATCAGTCGGCTTTCCCGCCCGACCCGTGCTTCTCGCCGCAGTGCTTTACATTTAGTTTTGCCTTCCAGTAACACGACCCCTTTCTTTTCCTTCGCAACCTACCTACAAAAGCGTGCTAAAGTGTGCTATTGTTGGAGGGCTTGATGAAACTTTAAATAAGTTCCTGCCCTATTGTGGGCATGGGGGGGGGGACCCCACTTCATCTCTCGCTCTTTCTCCCTACCACTTGTAAGTAGTACGTGATGCGCGATGAAAAGTGGAAACCGAACGTAACGGCTTCGTACGTACGGGTTGTACCCGTTCGGTTGCTCGGAGCGGTTTCCCTTAGCAGGGCAACGACGCCAACCGCCGAGTACGATTTTCGTCGGGCAATGAAAACAATTACAATAAATTACCATTAAATGAATCGCATGTAACGGCGATATTTATGGTGCTCAGCATAAGCACGAGCCCGAGGGTCCGGTGAGGACGGGGGACAGGTCGATCGGTGTCGCCGAAACGTGCGTGTGTTCGTTTGTGCTGAATTGGCTATCGGTATGGTTGGAATTTTGCGTCACACAGCCCCCAAATGAACTTCCGTGTTTTGCCCTTTTTTCCTCCATCGGCTTTCGCCGCTCCACGATTCCGATTCTGATTGGCTTGCTCGAGCACTCGGGTAAAGCTTTATCGTACCCGCGCCGATGTGTGCTCTCTATGAACACGGACAATTCATAAAACGAAAGCTAAGAACAACAATTGGCTACCGAGCGTAACCGAGGTTCACGACAATCGAGGTTCTCCTCCCGCAACGAGAGCTTATAAACGCACCAACACACACATACACATACACACACACACGCCCGTCGTAATATGGCGGATTATGGAAAGCCGGAATCACCTTACCCTCCCGGCGTGTGGAAAGTGTGGAAAAGGAAGCTGCACGTACAGTGGAATTGATTTTCCAACAAGCAGATTTATGCGTCCCAAGGAAGAGAGAGACACGAATGGTACCAAGGGCCGTTGAAAAAACAATAAGGACGAGGGAGAGCATTAAATGAACAGCTGCAAATCCAATTCGGCCCGGTAGTGCGGGATTCGGGACCGGAGTGTTAATAAAATGGAACAATATTTATTTTCAATTAGACACGGGTAGAACGTCCGTTTCTCTGGTCGCTGGGTTTAACGTTTGATGTAAAGGTGGGTCGCTCTCGATGATCGCGTCAACTGTGCGAATGATGGAACAGTGCGAGGAATAGATTGAACAGTTTATGTTCAATTGTGTAAAGATAAAGGTGTTTACACTGCAAATATTTTAGAATGCATAAAAGCGCAATACTGCACATCATACACATTTTGGTGCCGTGACCAGGATCACCAAACTAAACCTGCGTGTTTCTATTAAACAACACCCCCGGGAGGTCAAACTCCATACACAACAATCGCTTCATTTGTTTCCTTCCAGTGTTCCATTCCATTACGCATTCTACAACCTCCCCATCGATACCCAAACCAAACCTCAAATTGTCTATCAATTTAAGCTTAATCCCGCGGTAATCAGTTTAGCTCCCGCAGCATACACAAATCTCATCGTAGTGGAAAGTTTTACTTAATTTTCGCTCCACCGTAACGCTCACACACACACGACGCAAACCCGCTTATACACGTAATAGGGCCACCACCCATTTGCGCTAGATAAAACATTTTTACTCCCTTAACACATTCCCCCCCCCCCCTCACCCCAATGAATGCCCTTCTTTCACGGTAAAACTCGAGTGACAACAATCAACGCGTAGGGGAAGGATGGAAGCCGGGAAAAAAGCAGTTCCCATCCCCGCCAAACGTACCGGAAGCAATGGCGCTTCCGTAGCCAAAAGCTTTACTTTTCGTCGGCTTAACATCTCTTCCACTCGATTGGCTGAAAATCGAGGATTACACGTTCGCCTTCTCCAGTAGCATCGGCCGCCTCAGTTCGGCCTCAGCTCGGAGGAAAATTGAACAAGAAAGCAAAGCAAAAAAATCAATCCCGCAACCATCGCTGCCTCCTGCTGGGGCGTATTTTTGCTGCTCTAGAAATTACACGTTCCAACCGTAGCTTCGGTATGTCTGTGTGGCCTCTTTATACCACGCGCCTACGCCTACATCTACGCCCCGCCCGGGTTCTCCACCAAAATTCCACCACCGATCATTACAAAAGAACTTGACAATTTTGCTGACTGCCAACTTTTGCCAACCCTTCCCCTCCCTACCCAAGTAGCACGCACAACCTTTCAAACCCGCAACTGTTATCGAGTGCCGGTGAAAAACTTTCTCCCGGAACGAGCGGAAATCCATATGATTTTGCCGCAAAAAGACAAGCCCACGGTTAGGTTACGGGGTAGACTAAGGAAATCATCGAGTTTTAATCCCGCACAGGGAAAAAAGATTGAGCAAGAGAGAGAGAGAGCGAGAGACAGAGAACGAAACCGAATTTTCTTGGCCAATTTCCGACCGGAAAGGTACACCGGTATCGGAAAATCAACCAAAAAGTCCCTCCCAGCCCCCTAGCATAAGGGTTTGCCCCTTTCGGGAATGTTATCTGTAAGCCCGAAGGCAAGAACGGACTATTTTCCAGTGCTTAGGTATTGTCGAGCAGAACAAAAAATCAAAGATCACAATCCCCTATGCGTCTAGAAATAAGGAAAACCCCCCACCGGAAAGGTGCCCTTTCTACGCATACTCAGGGGTTCGATTATTTTGAATACAGAAACATAAGCTTTACCCTTCCCAGTGCCACCAGGCCAACAGTGCCGTCAAATAATAAACTGGTTTAAAAGGCTTTTCTTTTTACCGGGGGGCCTACGGAGCATACGGAGATACCACGTACCACCCGTACCACATCCAAGGGCGCTCGCTAGCTCGATTTTGTTAGATTAAATTATTAGTCTCGCTCGAACGGCTACGCAGCAGTGCGCCGCAGATAGTGGATGCTGTGCTGTGCTTCACGCACCGTTTGCTGCAAACGTATTGGATAGCCGAACTATCGATAAATTCACATTTTCGGTTTGCTCCCAGCCGGAAGGTTTAGAGAATTTAGAGAAAAGATAAACCAATTCAAGTTTAATGCACGCTGAAAGCGTCGATGGTTCCTAATCGGTGGGGAGGGGGCAGAAACTTCATTCGTGCTCGTGCGAACAGTTGAATATGGAATCGCCTTCCCATGTTTTATGTCTCACGCATAATCTACCGTGCAGTTCTGTCGGCCGCAGTTTGGGAAGTGGATTTGTAGGCTACGGCAAAACACTAAATTTTGATAGTGAAAGTTTTATAGCGTGTGTAGTGTTAATTAGCTATCGTTTAGTTTAGTTTTCTCTGCTCAGCTAAATGTTTTATTTCCCATGATTTTGAAATCCAGAAGAATGAATGCGGTAGAAAATATACATTATTTATTAAAAAATCTCTTTTGAAAACATTGAACCGCTTAACAATTACAAGTTGCTTTCCGGTGTTAACTGGTTACCCAATTAACTTGAACAATTCGGTGCCATGACCAGGATTTATTTCGTGCAACGTTTTGCTCTTTCTGTTCAACAACATACTAAATGTATCTAAGCAGGTATTGTGCGATTTAATGAAAGTCATTTCTCAAGCTATTCTGGTCCTAATGTTTTCCTTCTTATTATAATTTACTATTTACTACTATTTACATTTTACATTTACATTTTACTATTTTTTATTATACTTTAAACAGATATAGAGCATACAGTAGTCATGACTGATTGGCGCTAGAGCTGAAAAATAACTTACAGAACCTGATTAGTTACAGCCACTTTACTATCACCAACTAAACAGTATTATTTATTGATCAAAAGGTGAATTTCCCTTTTCCATTAAAACAAATTACTTTTCACTAATCCGCTCTTTGCAATCACAAATAACAAACGCACAAAAACACAGAATCCAATGCCCCAAACAATCGAGAAGGCTTTCGGTTCGCAAAGAAGCCCCTCCGGCCAAAACACGCGTACCAGCTGGCAGGCCACTGGTGTGTAAGCTGATAGCTCTGGGAGCAGCAGGGTAGAAAAATCTGTTTACATGAACGCTCATTTGTGTTTCAATGTTATGCTGGATCGTATCGCTTTCACTCCAGCCACGCTGCTGCTTCCTGGCTCTACCTACGCCTCAAGCCTACCTCGCACAGCATAAACATACCGCATGCCAAGAAGGCGAGAGGGAGCGAAAAACGGCACAGTAGTGTGCTTTTCTTTTTTTATCCACCATGTAAGGAATTTCAACCGTGCACCATGAAGCAGACGGTTGGCGCATTGTTTTGCACATAAATTTACTTCCGACAGGCGGGTGGTCGGTGAATGAAACCGAAAACCGAAACACCCTTGCCCCGAATCCGACAGCACGAGCAGCCTGTGAAAGGTCAGCCTGTTAGCGTAAGCCGAAGGAAAAAAAATACACCGTGTCAAGATAACACACCGAAGAAGATGGGAGGTTAGGAAGCAAACAACACAACAGTCTGTGCCCTTTTTTGTTTTGTTGTTTTTGGTGAATCCAAGTATCGAAATAATGTGGTAGACACAGGGCGTAGAAAAAAAAACGGATACATCAACACAAAACACAACCACGCACCCGTTACGACTGGAAGGTGCAAGCTCGTTTTGATAAACTTTTCCCATCAACCGTCAGCTTTCTAAATTCGCATATCGTGAAACTTTCCAGCTGTCAAGGGCGAGGGAAAAAACCCCGTGCCAGTGCTTCAATTGTGCGAGTGCGATAGTGCTAAAGAAAGTATCAACGATTCACAACAGCGGTAAAACCCAACTCCCGGGCAAGGAAACCCACGTTGAAGGGTAACCATAATCACGATTCTCACGTTCCGCAAGCTGATGTTGTTGCTTCGGCAACACCATTTCCGTACCATTCGGAATGGTGTGAAAATCAACGTTTCGCACAGCTCGGAAAAGCACAGCATCCCAAAAGCCAGGAGCAACAAAGAAAAAGCGGAAAAGGCACCACGATATCGATTCCCCGGTTTGGACATTTGGCGTGATGTGTCCTACAGCTTCACCTACAGAAGCATTGCATCACGCACACACACACACACACACTCAGTGGTTTTGTCTATCCGTGGTACGTTTGAATGTCGGAAAGTGGCGCAACGAACGTGGTACCGTGGGACCGTAAAACCGGAAACATCAAATCAATACGACCAATTTACAGCTTGCTTCGCCACCCCCGCCCGTGTTTCCCGACCTGTACCGACGCCAGTTGAGAGTGGTGGCGAGTTTCACCGAACAAAAAAAAAAGACAAACGGATAGGAAAAGTTCCGACGAAACAACACAAACGATGATCACAATCGATTGGGTGAGGTCACCCAAATGTATGGCCAATTGTGGACGGTGTCGAATTGCAAGCAAAAGAAGGAAAAAAGTGGTTGAAACATATGGTTTGATTTTTGATTAAATTTCCTCTAACGAAAGAACTGCTGAAATCAAACTTCAATGAGTTACTATGAGCAAAAAACGCAAGATTTATGTAAAAAAGGATGGTTTCCGGCATCTTATAATTAGAAACTTATCAAAAATATTACGCTGTAGAAAGAGTAATTACTAAGATTAAAAAAAGCAAATGATTATTTGTAAGGGATCTGCACATTAAAGTTGAAATGATATGATTAGTTTTGTACGTTTGCTAACTCATATTTTTATAATTACTCAGTACACCAATTATTTTGCTTCCAGTAATTCACCCTTTGTCCGATCTGTTAGAAAACGTGCTTTATAAACCATAAATCAATATTAATATTAAATTATTTCAACATTGAACCAAAAAATCATTGAACCAAAAGAATAATTGGATGGTTTCAAACGTTATTGATTATTTCACGTTAGAAAACTAGATATTACGATATAAAAGAAAAACAATCAAATCAACCATAAAACAGTTCGTAAAAGAAAGAAAATGTTCACGCTCACGCTGAAGGTAGCGTTGTTTAAATTACCATCTCAATTATTTTTAATATGAGTTTTGCACTAGTTTCGCCAGATCATTTAGCAGTCATCTAATTTAAATACTTTGCGAAACATTCTTCCCCAGAGCAAACCCTTTGCTTTGCGCTTCCGTTCGCTTGAATTCAATCCCTGTTCGCAGCACCCTGGCAGAAAGTTTCCGCTTCTGTACCGGACAACAATACAACCGGCACCAAACTCCCATACACCCTCCACAATTTCTAGCCCGCCATATACCGTCTACCGGGGGAAGAAAAAAAACCATCTCATCTACCCACAGCTCTCAGCTAATCGCTCGTGACGTGGAATCCACTTCCTTCCTCTCGCTCTCACTCCACTTCTCTCTCTCTCTCTCTCCTGCAAGCCAAAAGACCGAGAACAAATCACAGATTTCCCGTTTTATTAACTTTACCATGTCATCCATCATCCGGACCGATCCGGTTCGGGTTGAACGGCAAAAGGGACCGTAGGATGGCGTGAAGAAATTCCCACGAGCGAAAGTGATAGGAAACAGCGTGTTGTTCTACACACAACACAACCTTTACGAGCCTGGAGAAAAGAAGAAAAAAAACGAGCAGTACGAACTAGTAGCTGCTGTGCTGTTTCACCGGGGAGCTAATTGTTTCTCGATATATCCTTATCCCTTGCAACGGGGAGGGAAGGCATGCAAGAAGAGCGGAGTATCCCTTTCTGTTTCTATTGTTTGGGGGTTAGTAAGACAGCACAAAACAGCGCCCGTACACACACACCCACAGACGTCGACTAACCGGAAGCCGTAAGCTGACTGTAAGTCAAACTTCCAACACCGAACTCCAACCCGACGCTGCGACGGGACGAAAGAAAAGCGAGAAAAACACATAGCCAAGCAAAAGGGGGACTATCCCGGCGGTCCCGGCGGCCGCTTGACCACTTGCCACATCATGCCGTGCCGTGGCAAGCACAGGAGAAGCGCTAAGCCCGTCTCGACACCTTGCCGAGTGTGAGAATGAAACGTCGAACATCCTTTTTTCCCAACTCGCCCCGAGTTTCCCACCATTGCCCCGCTCCACCGCTCATTTCGTTCCATTCGTGTCGGATGTTCCGGAGAAGAAAAGCAAACAACCGCCGGCCGGACCAGAACGGAACGGAACCAACAATCCAGAAATCCCCAAAACACGAACGACGCACGTGTGCATTTTATGTACTTGCAGCATACGTCCGCACGGTGTCTCTATGTGATGAGCCCTGTATGCGTGTGTTTGTGTGTGCACAATGGCAACATTCAGAACAAACGGACTGCCAGCTGCTGCCACCGTTCACCCACTTTGCAAACGAGTCCAACGGGAACGGGCTTCCAGTTCCGACACCATAAATAAAGGACCACGTTTTATGTATGTGCGCTTTTCGGTACCGTTCGGCCTTACCCGGCCGTGCGCCCAGTGCATGTGCAAATAATTATGATGACGCACGGGTTGTGAGGATTTATGTGTGTGCCAAACCACCGACCAAACGTACCAATTCACACAGGGAGACACACACACACACACGCATCGACTTACGTCCCGCGCTGTGCACGTTCCCGGGCCTGTGAGGCTTTTTGCGAAATGCGTACTATCGGCGGGTAGAGGCTACCGTGTCGACCAGTGACGCTTTTGCGAGCGTATTTTCGATGGATTGAGCAGTATTGAGAATGGGAGGTTCGGTTTTGTTGATTGGTTGATCAGACGCATCATGTGCGCGATATTTGTCACGTGAAGTACTTCTTCACAGCCTCTACAGCTAAATTTTGAAGCTTTCCTGAAGCCTCAGATTAATATCCTTAAATTAACTCCATTATATAAAAACTTAATAAATTAATACACGGCACTTAGCTTTAGCAAGTGCACTTGTGCAGACTCACAACTTTTGAGAATCTCCACACGTAGGTATTCTCCGAAATTTAGAGATAGAGCGGTTTTCCAAACTTAACAATTCTTCTAACATATTGAACCGATTTAACATAAACGATTAAAAGCAATATGATTCAAAAAAAAAAAGATTAATTATGTTGAATTTTCAAAAACAACTAAAAACGAGAAAATATACTCTTTACTCGGAAGCATATCTAATAATCCATGCCAGGGGATAACAACATCGACTGCAAGCAAAACGACAAAAAATTCAATATATTATGGCTGAAAACCACAAAATATATCTAATTAATTAAAAGTACTCGGTTTCTACACGTTTTGTGTTAATAGCGTATCTCGACTACCGTCTATATAGTGTGTGCCAAGTTCCCTTCATCCTAGACTTAATACGCAGCTAATAATATCAGTTGATCTTGATGCCTTAGTCTCTAATGAAGAGTCCAAAAACGTGCTTTAAAATGCGTTTACAGGTTGATTAAAGCCACCCATCAAAACATCAATATTAGTTGCAACAGACCCAAGATCCAAACATACTCTAGTGAAGTGCCAAATGAACATAAAAAGAACATGTCTTATGTCCTAAAAAAAAAGACTATTAAATGGTATATTATCTATTTTATCAATATGTGAAGTCTCTTATGAATATGACGTATTCCACACACTTTTCAATCGTCCCCTGTCAACGTTTGCCACTCCCGACACATGCCTGCTCGCAACCAACCCAAAAAGCGACCGTGATCCACCGTCACGCCGCGCTTTTCGGCTTCGATGTGTCCTGCGTCCTTCATCTCCCACACCCCCTCCCCCCCCCCCCCGCCCTCGGCAGGCAGGCAGCGCGAGTTCTAAAAGCAGACAGATGAAATGGCGGTCAATCGAAAATAGTTCCCCGTGGAATTGACCATCCTTCGGCGGGCCCCGGTCGGAACTGGTCGTTAAAGCCGGAAAGCATCCCCTCGGGGGAAGAAGCAGGCAGGCTGATAAACAGTGCGCGCAAGAGAGAGAGAGAGGGAGAGAGAGAGAGAGAGAGAGAGAGAGATAGTGGGAGGGAGAGAGAAAGAGAGACAAGGCTTTCCACCACCAAAGGGTGGATTAAAAGACAAACGGAAAATAGCATAATAAAACCCTGCCGCAGCGTATGTTTGTGTACGTGTGTATGTATGAAAGTGTATGTGGGCTTTATGTATTCGATGTATTCGCAATCGGAAATTGCATACGGTACCAGTGAAACGAGGTGAAGACAGCAAGTGGGAAGTAGTGGGCAGCTGGAGAAATGAAAAAGAAAGGTGTGCCAAACACTCCACCCTTCTCAATCCTCCTTTTTACCCTCCTCACCACTCGCCTCCCGCGCTGTTTTTGCTACACCCATTTAGCCACGACAACTTCAGAGTGATAGTGACCTCTCCGTTCAACCGTTCCCCCGGGGTGATTCGCTCTCCATCTCTCTCGCACGCTCTCTGTTTGTGGTTCTCTTCGGTTCCCCGGTGCTGTTTATAATGCTAATAAAGTTTTGCTTAATTTCCGTGTAGGTCAAGGCTGTGTACCCCTTTTGTGTGCGGGTGGTTGGATGGTTGGGGGAGGGGGGCTCGACGTTGGTGTTTGCCCGTGCTTTCGTCAGCAGTTTTATAGATATTTCGGGTCGTGTTTGAGTGTGTGCCAGGGAGGGGATGGGTTTGGAAAACCAAAGCACGGGCACTAAACGGTGCGGAATGCAAAAAGCACCGGGAGCCGGCCAAGAGAACAACCTCGCTCGTAAATTCTGCCCCCGGGCTCGTCCATCAGCCACAGCGAAAGGTCTTTGCGGGTGCGTAACCATGGCTGACGGCCGAAGGGACAACGGGTTGAAACGGGTGTATCGATTTTCACCCGTAGCACACTTGCGAGCTGTTTCATTTTCATGCCATCACACCGGAACGTACCGCAGGGATCGCTGAGTGTGTGTGTGTGTGTGTGTGTGTGTGGAGGACAGACTTCTGGTGAAACTTTTTAATACCGTCAGCTACCTCCCTAAAACTGGAGCACACTTTAATTTGATAGTCAAACGGCATTCGGTAAGTTTTGGGGGAGCTTTTTTTACACCTTTTTTTTGCAGTTGTTGACTTCTTTCGTGCTCGAAGAAAACACGAACTTGTGTCGGATTTCTACGTGTATGTATGTGTGTGTCTGTGTGTTTGAATTTTTATTTTTGCCGAACCTGTCCGTTAAGCCTACATTTGAGCAAACTGGTGCTGGGGGCCGCTCCCATTCCCAGCCAAGCCCTTTAGGCAGTGCCAACTATACACGGCTCGGGGTTTTTTTCCTCCGTTCTATACTTTTCATTTTGCTCCTTCCCTTTTTTCGTACCAGTGGCTCCCTTGAGAGTTGCACATAAAACCTTCCCCTCGCCAGCCTAGCTAAATCGAACGCTGCGAGACGCCGGGGTAAAGTTTAGGCCGCCGGGCGAGCCTGTTTGCCATAATTTATTCGCTGTCACCCTGTCACGCTTTGTCGAGAGATGCCGGCCATTTTTGCCGCGCTTTTGTTGCTCGCTGTTCGCTTCCGCGCCGGGGTAAAAGTTTGTGAAACTAAAATTGACCAAAATTGCATTAAATAGAGCAGTGCCGCCGCCACTCGAGTTGCAATCGGAATGGGTTTGCATTTTTTGCCGTTATCGTGTACGTTTGAGCCAGACCGTTGTTGCAGGTAAGGGCAGTATTTATTGATGACGATGAGTATGGAACTGTGCTATACAGGATGGTTTAGAGATTTGCTTATTTTTAAAACAGTTGAATGTAATAGTTTTTACCTAGAGAATAGAGAACAAATAGAGACGAAAAACGATGCTGCTGTTTAGAAATTGCATAAACTCTAAGTTGAACAAGACGACAGAGCTCAGATTATATCAAATAAAATAAATATTAATTAGACAAATAAGCACACTTATTAACATACTACAGATCATTACAAATGTATCTGAATCGCCCAAAACGTTTACACTAACAAAATGGACACAAATGATCGATTTTTGCGGGTTTATCTTCACCCACACTAAGAAAACATTAATTGCACTTTAAATAATAGTATCCCATGGGTCAGTAGACAAAATTTGACACTTCTATCAGTCAAACTCTCACTGTGATTGCCAAAAAAGTAAAGCAACTTCGTTTAGAAGCGAGCGCGACCTAAGAACGGCACCCCGTAGCGTCTAGAACGGACTCCGTGCGACAGTTTGTGGACGTCCTATAAGCTTGTCCTGAAATAGGCAGAGGTTTACAACATCATAGCACTGTAAGACAACAATCAGAGCTTCGAAAGATATCCCAGTTCCGAATGCCGGACGACCCTAAGTGACTTGAGGTGCCAAAGGAAGCTTAAAATAAAAACTGAGAGACAAGTCACTATATCGCTGCGTTCGCTTGACCGGGAGTTCGATGTAACCGGCCAAATAGTGAAATAGTAACTGGGAAACATGAAAAAAAATATCAGGAATCAAAAATCACGTCCACTAGCTTTGCAGCGGCAAGCAATGGCGCCAAAACTCAATGCGATCCTTTTACGCAAATTTCGGAGGAATTTCTATATGACACACTAGTCCACGAAATGGTTCAACATCCCCAAGTTGGACTAAAAGGTCTACTCCAACTAGATGTAAATTGAGTTGAGTAAAGAAATTGGTAAAAATTGAACGTAGACCTTAAACCCCGTCATGGGTTCAAGCCCCAAATGGACCGTGCCTCCATACGTAGGACTGACTATCCTGCTACAATAAGTCACTGAAAGCCAAGCTCACTTCACTAGTGGGTACAGACAGGCCTTGACCGACAGCGATTGTTGTGCCAAAGAAGAAGAACAAGAAGACCTTAAAACATGCCTACACGCATGTCTTCGTCCGACATGGCTAAAATTCCGGATAACGGACGACAGGCAGTTCGCAAGGTCATAGATGTATTTTTCAAGTAAGCTTGAATAACTGGCTTTCAAAGGATGCTCATTGAAAGAAATTATCTCTCTTTCTTGTTTTTTTACAGCCAGACTTCTCTACTGCAAACGTTAATACAAAGTTAGTGCAACTTTCAAATAATCTTTGAGAAGCAAATAGCATTTTTTAATTACATTCAAATATCCCACATAGACCCAAATCAATATTCTAGACCAGATTTGCGTGGCGCTAATTTATAAGTATCTAATTCTGCGAAGCATACAACTTCCGTGTACAGTAATTTCGAGATCAATTATTTCCCCCATCCCCCACTGCCAAAAACAACTTCCCCATTAACCTCATCCGGTGAATCGCATCGCCTCACCTTAAAAGCGGTTAACAATCAACCGGGTCCACGGAAGCTCCAGTTGCTGCCCGACACGACATGACCCCGTGGCATAAATTATTATTTAACACCGGCAATAAAAAATGGGCGCACGAAGAAACAGCCAGCCCAGTCCGGCAGCCCCCGCTGGTAGTGGTAGCCGGCCATGTGACGCGTAGATCTACACTGTCCCCGATCCAGCATTCTGTGCTTCGTCTTATTTGCATTTTATTTATGGCTTTAAATTATTCACCCGCGCCACACCGTTCTCTTCGGGAAATTGCTTCCACAGCGTGCTGCATGGTGGAGTCGGCTCATGGTCTCATAATAAAAGGAAGAGCAGTCCACTCCACAAAACCACTGCTCCTTCAAAAGCTCCACCAGATACGCATCGATGACACAAAAGTGAGTGGAAACAGATTGCCGTCCAAATTTCTAGGCTGAAGCACAGCAAGCATAAGCTCAAAATCATAGAGAAAAAAAATAACGACCAACGCATCAGCGTGAGGACGACGTGGAACGTTGGAAGCTTCTTTGCATTTGCCACAAGCAAAAACGCACCACATGGGAAAGATGTTTCATCACGTGGTTAGGCAAAGGTTAGCCTGCGAACCGGTAAATATGCTGTCGCCTAATCGAAAAGTCCTGTACCAGCTGCGAACAGTGCGGAGCCCCCGTTTGAAGGCCTACGCGAACAAAGGCTGGTATGCATAGACACACACACGAAAAAAAAAGAGCAGGAAACGCGCCAGATCGTTTCCCTGTGCTTCGGATGAGTGCTCTTTTCCAATTTTATGTATCTGTTTCTTCGCTGCGTTGTTTTCCATTATGATGACAGTCAACCAACGCGAAAAAAAGAGTCTCACATATGCTTTGGAATTTTATCACCTACATCGTATCAACAGAAAAAAACCCCTTCCCATGCCACGAGACGATAGACGCAAGGCAAACAGCTCTTTGGTTTCTTCTTGCAGCCATTTTTTCCCTTTGTGTGTGTATTTTTTGTTGACACCATAACTAAGGCTGGTGTGGTTTTTGCATTAGCCCAGACAATGTCCTGTGCGTTGGAAGGTGTAAAGAAAAAATGGAAAAATGTCCTCCTCTACCACCACCAACCCAGCCACCACTTTACAACGCGCCCGAGAAATCAATCACGAAGCCTCGAGGCGGTCCCGCATGTTTGGTGGCTGGGTTTCGGGCAAATCATTTCTCCCATGAGTGGCATTTCACGTGTTGCCGCGTACGATACTACAGCCTCTCCATCCTCTCCCCCCCCCCTCCTCACGCCCACTAACAACCCGACCCTCTTTGGCTCTCTTTCTTTCTCTCTTTTGCCCATGTCCTTCGACAACGGCTGGCCTTCTGGCTGACAGGGAGTCGTCATTATTTATTAGCTTTCCTCACCGCGTTCGCTCTCGCCCGATGTACTGTGGCAAACGACGATACCAAACGGCCCCCTTCCACCCATCCCCCAATAACGCTGCTGAACGTTTCCCCGTTGTGAATGGGTTGTCAATATTCGTCCACTTCCATCTCTCTCTCTCTCTCTCTCTCCTTCTTTCGAGCACAAACAATCGTGTCTGGGGCTGTTTTTAGTGAGGCTCGGGCGGAGAACGCTACATGAAACGCTATCGATCCGTCGCACGGTTGTGTGAGTGCAGCGCACCCGCTCACCCGTTGAGAGGCTTCACACTGTGAGTGGCTTTGAGCGCGCCAAGGCGGTTGCTCACGCTCACTCAACGATGGCACGCACGGGAGAGCACGATTAGGCTTTGTTTATTTGTTTTCTCGCTGTTTCTTGACACACTACTGTTTCAAACACACATACACACACACGCACGATACGAACTCGATGCACGGGACGGCAATTCAATGAGCGCCAATTTTCACAACGTCCTCGTGCCCCAGGAAGGCCTTTGTGGGGCAACATAGCGAAATGGGAAACAAAATGAGAACCGGAACGTAGACATGAGGAAAACAGGCATAAACGCACACACACACACAAGCACAGCAAGGAATGGGATCAAATACTGATAAAATGGAAACAAACGAGCTTTTACGGGAGGAAAGCTTGGGGGTTGTGGCAATTTGGGCATGCCGAGACTAGAGGGGGGAGAGGCAGAAACAAGCGTTTCACTTATCTGCTTCTTGTGATCTGCTGCGAGTCGTGCGAGAAGAAATTTATTCAATGAAAATGCGATCGATGGTGCTTTGTAACACAAAATATACACTTGCCCACATATCACCGAGCAGACCGTTGCGCCGTTTCCGGGAGTGAACGGGATTTTTTTATGTTTGTGTGTAGGTGTGTGTGTGTTTTTTTTTTATTGGCCCACGCGGTTATCGCGACTAGGCAATGGAGACGCATGGTGCTTGATGCCAGTTTTTGGGAGTTTTCATTGCTTTTGCCACAAAGAATGGATGGAAAAAATGCCGTTAAAACACTGCTTCCCAAACATCAAGGTCTGAGTAAATAGAACAACAAAAAACACACACACAAAACACGACGCAATCGATTGAACTCTCGCTTCGAGGGCGAGTTTATTTGTTTGTCGTTAGGGAGCAAATTGCCGGCCGTGGCAATTTAAATTAAACAGCTTCCGATGGGAGGCTGTATATATACATTTTTTATATTGTTTTGCTCGCTTGGTTGCTGTTTTTTTTCTTTTTTTTGAGATGGTGAGGGCTGGGATTTGAGTTTTGATCGTGTAAACCGAACGGATTACCGCTGTTTCACATTTATTGCAAACGAGCTTTTGATGAAGTGCCGAACTGGAGCTCGGGTGGATTAAAATCAATATCTGCTCCCTGGCCGGGCTGTGAAAACGGTGGTGAAGGGTGGATTGTGAGAGGTTGTAAATTTCTATTTAGATGTAATTAACTGTGCTGCTGGGGGGGGGGGGGGGGGGATTTGCATCATTTACTGTTAAATCGATTAAAAAAAGTGCTACATGGAAAAATCCGCAACAATCCACTGATGCTTTTGTGGGGAGGAAATTGGGTAATGAGGTGTGATGTTGACAATGTTGTATGTATGTTTTGTACAGCTTTGATACTGTGTGATCAAACGTGTTTTTAAGTGTCATTTGAAAAAAGATACAATAAAAAATGAATAATATATATAAAATTTGAGCATTGCGTACACTTTTGTAAACTGTGCTCATATAACCTTATACTCTCTGAGGTCATGGCTGATGGAAAGTAGTTTTTGGTCGTTACTTAAGTATTATTCATGCCTAAACAAATTTCATAATAATTTCAAACGAACGATTCCAATTAACTATTTATTCTTGCCTTATGCCACTGCTGTATATATAGTCCCAATAGTCCACAAAGGTAACCCCAAATATAAAGTAAATTGCGGACCTATTAGCAAATACATTCGCATAGATTTATCGAAGCTGTTTAATATGATGGTTTTCAATTTTTCAGCATTGAAATCATGTTAATTTATTCCCATGCCTACGCTCATTCCAAATCAACTAAATAAACGAAATAAAGCCGCTCTGGCTGTCTGGAATAAATAATCAATTGTTCACGTTTGCTGAGACACACTCGATGAAGCCAAAAGCTCCCTTCCACGGTGCGTATCTTAGAGTACAGCATTTTCCGCCACAAGCCACAAGCTACATTATGCGTGACCTTGAAACATCCCATCCCCACTGCTACGCTTAAGTAGAAAAAGGGCAAAGAAAAACGCACACGCACACTCCAGCAGCAACCGCTTTGGGGGTAACTTACGAAGCGTAACACAAGAGCAGGCACAACAGAAAAAGAAGGCCAAGAAACCCCCAGGTCCATGTTCCGCCCTGCTACATCACGCTCGGGTCGCGCTCCTCAGAGCCACAGCAGTTTCTGCATCATAATCTGCTTAATAAATAGCGGATCTGTTACAACAATTTAAACATTCTTCGCATTGCTCGCGCCGTAATCGTGCTGGCAGCAGCGTTTCGTGCTTGGCAGTGAAAGTAGGAAAAGATGAAGCGAAGACTGCGTGCGTGCGTGTAGGCCTGTGGAATGAGAATTTCCATTCGGTCGCAGCAAAACAAATGGCCGAAAGTGCCAGAAGCGATTCCGGTCGACCGCGGTTCCGGCAGGTCGGCTGGAATTTAGGAAGCTACAGCAGAGCGGAGCGCACTACAGAGCCATAAGCGAGCGTCTCAAGGCACGACAGTAAAAAGGACATGCCGTAAGGTGGTTTTCTTTTCCTTTTTATGTTCCCTCGCACCCAGCCCTTGTCTATTGGGACAGGCATGCCCTTGGGCGGAATGCGTTTATGTGTCACCGTCCCCCCCTCTCAAAACAGGCCCAGACCAGTCTCTTTTGGGTGCTTTTCTGGTGTGGTATTTCAACAGCAAACGCTTTAACCTTCCAAAAACGACCACCCAAGCGACGCTGTGTTTGCATACAAACGTGCTAGTAGTAGTAGTAGTAGTAGTGGTGCAGCCGATAGATAGCATACCCATTCCGCCCACGGTTCGTCGAGTTTCCACCTCGTCGGACGCACGAAAGCAACCCAGTGAGACCAGCCGCCAGGCGTACGGACCACGGCTCTAAATCCTACCTCGATCGCCTGCAGCAAGAAACACCCGCTTTCAGGTGAACCAGGCGGAAGGGTGGTGGGATCAACAAAGTGAGGGAAAATAATGAAAAGAAAATATAAAGAGCAGTCAGCACTGAACAAAGCAATGGAAAGGACACGGACAAACACATTTGCTCGGGGACGCACAAAACGGTTTCACTTGTTGGAAACGCTTTCACGGACCTTTTCCCGATTGCGAATCCGAATTTCAAGTCGCACGGGCAACGAACGATTCGGGGGTTTTGATGATGATGATTTCTTTCATTTTTCTGTTTTCTGTTTAGTTTCCTCTGTGGCAACGGTGGCAGCTGTGGAATGTTGACAATAAACGCTCAACTATCGAATAGTGTGGCCAATGTCACAGGCCTCCACAACATTGATACCACATTTTTTTCACACATCCATAAGTGTATGTGTGTGTATGTGTGTGAATTCTTCCCATTTTTACGCTCGCATGTTGCACCGGCCTTCGACAAGAGCCGACACGAAACCGAAGCTTTATTTAGTTTCGATTTTTCGAAAGACCCCAAAGAAAATGGCTGTTGTTCTTATTTTCCCAGGCACAAACTAAGCGCGACGCTTTCGTGATGGTGATGATGCTCGGAATGGCGTGAATTGCCAGCGTCCTTGGGTGATGGAAGTTTTCACAACCAACCCCAAAAACGGAACGCCCAATGCTTCTTCCACTGTCGCCGGCGATACTGACGCCCCGGCAGTCTTCTTTTATCATGATATCGTTTACACGGTTCTTTGTTTTGTTTCGGCAATTTCTTCCCATCTCTCTAATGATGTCTGCATCTGTTTCGCCTCATTTACATACCCTCCCACCGGTGTGCGCGATGTACGGGTATTATCGATAAGGCTTTACTTTAAAATATTCCAATCCTGTTTCGTCCTCTCCGGCTGGCTTTTCTGCCGTATCGATTCAGCTACATAATCATGGCTTTGTCCCAAGGAAAATCAATTGACGTTGATTTGATACATGCATTAACACTCATTTGAAATTGACGAGATGTTTATTTATTTATTTTTTTGCAGCAAGAGAAGGAAGGTTGAGTTTTTGCATTTCTTGGTGTGTGTTTTTCCAATTATTCCTATTTTTATATCCTATGTTTTCGTTTTTTCTCCTTATTATTCTGAGCTTTAAAGTGTCCTTAAAGATGATTGGATTTGTAAACTTTTTTATAGAAATTGCGAACAACTGATCAATTTCATTTCATGCTTTCTTCGTTTGTCTAACTTGCCCTTTCCAACGCACTCAAGTCTTACAACTGCGATGCCACTGCCCCGAAAACCGTATCGCCCTAACCAAACCACCACCTCCAACGGTCACCAAACGCCCTCCAGCAGCGCGTCCGGAAAATTAGACACAACTGTCACTAAAATGGAAAACGTGCCTGCCATGGTCATCTCCCAAGAGGGCGAACACCATCCCAACTGCTGCCCTTATCCGGCCATTTCTTCTCCCTCGGCCGTGCCCATTTACGACCATAAAACGTTGGCCTATCTGACCCGGGGTGTGTACCACGGCCAACGACCGAATAACAAAAAAAACACACGGAAGGAAGGAAGCAAAACCCCCAAACACTTATATTGCCCACAGTGCCCACGGTTCCGACATCGGTCAAGCCAGAGCAAAGCCAGAGAGCATGAGGTTGCCGGAAACCTCATTCAAATAAATTGAACACATTTCTTCAAACATGCACATGGCGCTCGGTGCCGCTGTTTGGTGTGCGCTGTAAGCGCTTCAGCCTTTTATCGCCAAAATCCAAAGGCTGAGCGGCGTCCGCCTCAGCGCGGACGTGAGCAGCAGCAAGCCACCAGGCGTCTCCACCGGTCTTGTCGGCCGATATATTCTATTTTACACATTATCCGCATGAATAAACACCAGCTGGTAGGGGTTTTTCGCTTTCACAAGTGGTGAAATTTTCCACACACACACACTTGAGACGAGGAATTGTAGAGTAGAGTAAAAAAAAAGCACGTATCGTCCCCGTTGGCAGTTCCACTTTTTAAGTTTATGGTTTAATCCAGGGGCTGCCAAGTTGGAAGATGCCATTGAAGTAAAGATAAGCATATGCAACCGATAGCAAACAGACTTATTTGTTTGCCTTTATGATAAACAATATACATCTTTTAATTTAACTATATTTTATTTATGTGCTCATTAGTCGCATATCGTTCTGCAAAAAAAAACTAAACTGAACCTGTGAGCAGAAAAATAAACCAAAAAACAAAACACACATCTCAAGCCCTACCACCCGAAAACAGAAACTAATTAATGCGCACCAGCACACATTTTCATTCACTATCAAACAATGCGCAACAACAAATCGCTTCATTTCCTGTAGCAAGCGTTGCCAGCGTTGAACAGTTGCCAGCGCAAAATACCTTACCACCTCGCCCAGGACAAATTGCAAAATGGCCCTTAAAAATAATATCAGCCATGAATCATAGTCTTGGGAACGAATAAAAGGCAAATCAAAACAGGTTTGACAGTCCCATTTGATAGTAATCGTATTTTTAAAAAAGAAGAAGCTTTGCTATCTAAACTATAAAATGAAACAAAATACGTCCGAATGGTGATACATCCGGTGGGGGAAAACTAAACCACGCAACAAACGAGTCACCAGAATATTATTTGCTGTGATAGCTGCAGCTCAGCTGTTTCGATAAATCATCCAACCGAATACGAAAACGAGCCTGTCAACAAACCTAAAATCAAGCAAAAAACATATATTTAAAAAAAAATAAAAGGTCAGCTTCCTTCGGCCGTGCGGCTGTTTGGTTTGATTTTCCAATTGTTGTGTGTCACGCGGGGGGGCAGTTTGCGCGGGTTCGGGCGCGCACAACTTTAATGTGCAAAATATAAACACTGCTATCGCGCATCGAACAAAGAGCACCAAATTGAGGTCAGCATCATACCGTAGGCGCACAAACAAATTTCTAGTCACGGCGCGATCGAAAATAAGGGATAGCCGTGCCATTATTTTTTGGTTTTTTTTCTTTTTTTTTGTTTTGTTTAGCTCACCGGCTTTGTTTTGCATGGCGATCCGTTATCCGGCCGTTATCTGCTGCCTGTGCTACACCCGCGCGAAATGATATTTTTTTGCAACTTTCCTCCGAGCAGTGATTGCATCTTTATATCAAGAGCAAAGTACAGGGAGAGAGAGAGAAAGAGAGAGCGAGAAATAGCAACACAACTATGCAGCGTGTGTGAGTGAACAAAACTTCCCTCATCTGCCGCCCGACCCCGCCAAAAAATGCCAAACGGCGCTAACCCGAGACCCCGAGACTAAGAATAGAAAACGGGCAGGCCCGGCCCGTGGTCCCCCGTCGCACGCACAATATGGGGCAGGTGTCGAAGGGGGGGAGGAGGATTATCGCAACAATTGCCGTACCGGTAAGCCGCCTGCCTATCGGACGGCGATCGGACATTTCAGCACGCGCCGGGACGCTCCCGCTGTGCAAAACATGACGGAATCGGCATCGAATAAATGCGGCCAAGTTTTCTGTTCGGTCGCTTTGTTTTGTTTTTTTTTCTCACTTTTTGTCTCCAATCGAGGGTTGCTCGTTTTTCGTTTCACACATTTTGCCCGTTTTTCATTGCCTTTTCACACACAGAGACACACATTTAATATCACCAGCCTGTACACAACGGGTTGCTTTGCGCATTGTTAACCCTTGACTGTTCAATTGCCGCTTTTTTAATATTTTAAAAAATATATTTCTAAATAGTAAAACACCATTCTTAGTGATCGTGATACATTAAAGTATTTTCTAATACACATTTTATGTATGTATAAAACGAACTACCTCCCTTCCTCTCCAAGGGTTAGACAAAGGGAAAATACGCGATGAAATTGTAGCGCATTTTTGGCATGGAATCGCAACGAAATGAAACAACGCGTGGCTAAATTTACGACGACAAACGACGACACCGGCAGAGAAGCATTAGCAGCAGCAGCAGCGGCAGCAAACACCGAGATCATAACAAACAGCCGCCCACATCGGGCCCCAACATCGGCATGGGGCAGCTGGCAGTGTGTTTCTCGAGCTCGAGCTGCAAGGGGAGGGAATGCAAGGGTTTGATACGGCGGCGTAAGGAATGCGGCGTATCGCAGTCCGCAAATACGTGAGTAAGTGAATGGTGGTAGAAAAGGGCACGAAAGGGAAAGAATATCCCTCCCCCTGTGTGTATATGTTTGTGTGCGTATGTGTGTGTGCAACGCTCGAACGTTGGAGTGAAAACGAGAAGGACATAATCTTTTATTAATTGTGACTTAATCCGCATCCTGGTTCCGAACATTCGCACACATACTCTGTGCCAATATTTGTGAAATAGAGAGAGTGAGAAAGAGAGAGCGAGAGAGAGAAAAAGAGAGAGAGAAGTATGGTCAAGTTTTCGTAACAAAACAAACACCTACCTACTACATACACGCGTTGACCTCTTTGTGTGCCAATTTTTCGGGGCAACACCCAGCTGGTCGCTGTTACTACCGGATACTAAACAACAATCACCAGAACGACCAAACCGGAATGGACTGGTGGTACGAGTGTGTGTGTGTGTGTCTGGTAGTCGTAGAGAAATGCTAATACAGGGGGTTTTACGAGCTACTTCTACCGCAAACATTGTTTCCCATTTTGCTCCAACGATTATTTTGAACGTTTGCCGCCTACTTCTATTCCATCGTCATGTTTTTAGATGTTGTCCAGATGATTTTCAACAAATACTTTTTGAACTAGGTAGTATAAACGCATTCCAGCTGTGAGAAACTCTATACAAATGGTGTAAAAGATAAATATAGACAAACTAATGTTGAAAATCTTCTTGGCGAAAATGATTTAGAAAAGAATTGCATATTTTTTACGCAAAAAACTAAGGTAAGGTTTTCCGAGTCAATTTCAAACGTTTACATCATTTTTGATTGCTTGCAAGATGTTTTTCAACAGCACGTAAAGGTTGTAATTGCATCACAATAATTGTTCGGTTCTTCCACATGATTTTCAACACGTCTCAGGCTGAAATGCGTTTGACAGTTCTTTGTGATGTGTTGAAAATCATGCGCGACAATTGAAATATAATTATAATGCTAATACACCATATGACGGCAGTTGAAAAACATATTGAAAGTGGTGAATAATGATGTGTATATTCGAAAGCGACTTAGAAAACCCTGTAATGACCCTTAAATATGCCTCCAGAAGCACTGTAACAGTTCCAAAAAACGATCAAGGTCCTGCCGAAACCTACAGAAATGAGAATTTTCACGGCCACCGTAACAATAGCGATAAGTTCTCCCTCCCCACGAAGATAACCTTGCCAAGCACGCAACGTGTGAACCGGAATGAGCTTTCTGTTCCGAGCAAAGTGTTGCAGCTGGTCCGGGCGCCGAGGGATACCACAGACCAAACTTTCATTTCCTCCCTCGACCGGTGGGGAAAAAAAACGGTAGTGCCGGCGAAAAGATGAGCCCAAGATAATCGTTGGCTCCGGTGTTTTTTTTGTGTTTTGGCGAGAAGTTGTACCGCGCTGGTGGGACTGTATTAATGCAACACAAACAATCGACACACACACAAACACACGAGCGGAATCCACAATAGCACACTCGTTAATGTCCGGAGACGGTCATATTACCGGGTGGAAGCAGGACCTTTGGGTTGTGTGTGTCTGTGTTTATGGTTGGGGCGATTGGTGCGATTGCTTGTTTATGTTCGAAAAGCCGCACCAGTTCGAATGGTTCGAACGGTGGAAACCATCTTGCGAAAGGGCCGATTATTTGATTTGATGTGTTTCGGGCGGAGCGACGTTTCAGGGTCACTGGTGCCGTTTCTTTCCCATGTTTGCTGGTGTTCGCTGCCGGTCGAGTCGGCGCGGCGATTGCGTGCCCAAAAGTCTTTTGAAGAAATAGACAGACATTGATTTACAAAAAATACCCAATCCTATCTCCCCTTAATGATGTTTAACCCAATTATAAAAAAGCATTATTCAATGTCAGGCGATGCTGTGATAAGCACCGGACAAGACCATTTAAAGTATCCGGGGAAAACAGAAAAGAAAAATCGGTAAATTATAATGGAAAAATCGTGCCTTAAAATTTATACCTCCCAGTGCTTTGCGCTGTGCGCAGGCAAATCATTTTCCAAACCTTTATCGCTCCCCCCTCTCCCAGTATCCCTATATCGCCTGTTTTGCGGAAATAAAAATAAAACCACACGGCTTATCGCGCGTGAACCTATCAGCCTTTGGACCCACACCCGTTCGGCCGAAGCCCATAAAATCAACCGTTCCTTTGCTTTCCCTTCCTTGGCGCTACCGCTTTGTTCCATTCAGCCGCTCGAATTGCCACTTTAAGCTAACCCTTTTTGGGTTGCTTTTGTGTAGAAACAAAAAGAAAACCCAAAATGAAAAGGCTGGGAAGCTTTTCTATGGCAGAGCGTATGCGTAACTGTCACAAAAGTCACGTGGAAAACGAGCAACAAGCAACAAGGAGGGAAAAGAAAACAGCATCGAGAAGAGTGTATGTGTGGGTCTCGTGGGAGTTAATAGGAATTCAAAAAAAAAGAACGAACCCCTTACGATAAAAGTCCCATTCAAAAATTTGCTTTCTTTTTCAAATGTGTGTTCTCTTCTCTTTTGTCTACTCTTTTTCCTCCCTGTTTTTCATCAATTTGTTTAAACCGTTCCTTTGTTGTATCGATGTATTGTTGTTGGTTTTGTATTGTTTCTCTTTGTATGTCGTCTAAGAGTTATTTTTCTTTTAGTAAGCTCTTGTTTACTATAACATATAATATACTAATAGCATCTTGAATTAATAACAAAAAAATTAAACCGTCAAACTCACCTGCTTGCATATGATGTTACTTGTCGTAGTAATTCGAGTATGTGTGTGTGTTGGTTGTGGGATGCTCTATTAAATTGACTAACCCCAAAAATGCTGCCTAGTGTTGTTGTTGTTGTTGTTGTTGTTGTTGTTGTTGTACAACGAATTGTTGTTGCTTTAATTTCGCTCGATTCGCCCGATTTCCGCTAATCTTCAAGTCCAAGGATAGTATTGACGTTTTTTCCCCAGGCATTCACAGACAGGCGAAAGAGCGAGACACACGGCGGCCCCAACGATACATGTGCTTTCTTTAGCTCACTTGATACACTTCCACACAATCACATCACAACTTGTATCACACACACGCACACGTATGAGAGAGAAAAAATCACACACACACACACACAAACACGCTTACACTGCACACGCTCTCTCTTTCTCACCCTCTCTTTCGTTCACTTCAGTGACTGGTGTACTGGCACGTGTATGTGTGTTTAATCTTGGCTTCCTTTTCCTTCACCTACAAAATACGTGCACGCTCTGCCGCACAGCACAGCAAAGGATCATCAGCTTTGGTTGAGAAAATGCTTATTTTAACTTAATTTGTAACTTTTCATTCAGGCGAAAACCGTTTGCCCTCCGGCGGTCGGTCCCGGGCCAGCACTCATTCTACTTTTTTTTCTTTTTCATTTAAAGGATAATAAATTTTCATTCTTCCTTTGCCACACAGCAAGCGCTTTATCAAGCGGGTCACGCACTCTCCGCTGTTTTCCTCGGTTTTATCCCCCCCCCTCCCTCCCTTCCCCACGATTTCACCGATAGTCCCGATGTGTGTGTATGTGTGTTTGTGTGTGTGTGTGTTTGTGTGTATGTGTGTGTACACCCCCTCACTAAGCTCACTAAGGCCACTCACAGCAGCGGAACTCATCGTAGTGGCTGAACTCTCAGCCACCCAGCGATGTGGTCGCCGGTTAAGGGTACAATGCAACACGGGGGGAAAGGGAAATTAAATACGAACCTACCGACACACACTCACAAACACATGCACGCACACGGGAACGTTCCTGCAACAGGAAATTGTGGCGCCGATCTGATTCTCCCTACTTGAGATGGGACGGAGCTTTAAGAGTGGCGCTCACTCCCACGTGGAGCGGAATGTCCGTTCGGAAAATGAGTGCCCACACACAGTCGTGGCTTGCTCTCTTTCGCGCTCCCTATCTCTCTTTCTCACTATCCACCAGTGGTGCCTCTCGCTCGCACCTGCACGAAACACGAAACGGCCTAGCCTGAAAGCCTACACAGCCTGATGGACCGATGCGGGAGCGAGATGGAACCCCGAAGCCCGAAACAAAGGACACCCCGTGGACGGCCGGTGTGCGTGCAAAGGATGCTGAAGGCTCTCCAAAAAAGGGGGAGGCAGGGTGGGAATCAGAATGGAGCAGAGGGAGTTAGAGTGAGCAGTGGACAAAACCACGTTTTTCTACCCAGCAAAGGCAACCCCAGAACATACACACACACGCGCGAGAGTGTGAGCGAAAGGGAACGATCGATAAAATCGAGTACGGGAACGAGTTGGGATTTGTGCTGTAGGTTGGGAGCCCTAGTTCTCGTTCAGTGCAACACAACAACAACAACAAAAAATAGAAAAAAAAGCGTCAACGAAAAAAAGCGGTTTCCTACAAAGCCACAGCGCACTACAACAGTTTTGTGACGTATGTGTAATGTGAAGCTTTTCCACCAAAACGTCCGTTCCAACAAACACAGCGGACACTTTCAGCTGGCGGAAGTAGCAACTGGATACATACACAAACACACACACACACGGACGCATAGACAGAGCAACGGAACACGGGCAACGCTAGCACGGTTCCGTAAGGGCTACAAAACACTACGGCAAGCGGATTACGGTTTCGTTTTTCGAGCCCACCGGAATGGGCGGGCGCTCAGAGAGCTAAGAGTAACAAAAAAAACTCCACACACACACACACACACACACATACAAACACACATATCGGGAACACGGGTACGACCGTCTGGTCTGGTCGCGGCTGACACGACTGTGGCGCGTGTGGCGAACCGAAGCGAATCCGAATGAATGGGGCTTGCGTTTTCCGACCGAGCACGGGGCCAGCCAACGCTGCCAGAGGTTCACGCACTCACGCACTTTTTCTTCCCTTTTTTTGTATTGTTGACAAAAAGAATGAGAGAGATAGAGAGGGAGAAAGTGAGAGAAAGAACGTTGTGGGGAGAGCGAACTTGAAGGATCGTGATTCGAAGATTCGTACCGTAAACAATGTGCGTTTGGCTTTTGCACATTTGTCCCGCAAGACGTTGGCCTGGTACAACACCAACCACATCGTCCACAAGACACAACACAGGAAATTCCAAAATGTTCCCTATACTGAACGGGGGAGTGGGGGCTGGGCCAGATGCAATCAATAGAAACAAAACAAACATCCAAAAATAGGTCCCAAGGAAAACTACCCCGGAGGGGCAAGGATATACGGTCTGTACACACACAAACGCGCGCGCGCGCGCCTACTGTATTATTCATGTGTTGTTCACCCTGTTCCTTGCGTTGATTGGTTTGGTGGGCGGCGAGCCGGTGGTGCGGTGATGGGAAGCAAGGTAACAAATGCTACTAATAACGTACACCTGTCACAACAAAGCACACGGCACAATGGAATTGGATTTTGTTGTTTTGTCGAAATCCCTTCCAGCGAATGGCTACACTCACGGATGACTTTACACACACAGACAGACACACATTGGAGTTCCAGCTGAGCTGTTTGCTCTCGAGAGGAAGCAGGGGAGCCTCTCACGCCTTAGGCTTCCATCCAAGCAGCCATATCGCTTTGTAGGTAGGCTTGTGCTCACTCACAATTTCCTTCTCTCTTTTGCTCTTTCATTCACTCTCCATGACTTCCCAATCACACACGCACCCACTACCTTTCTCTTTCGGCTGAGCTCCGTAGAGCTGGTAGTGTTCAGCTTCGATCGCACCTTTTTTGCTGTTGCTGCTGTTGTTGTTGCGAAAACTGCACTTAAATCAACAAACGAATACATGTAACACACTTTTGGAAACAACGAATTGGGGGTTTGCTGTTTTTTGCATTAAACTGCTACCGGAATAGGGCAGCACTACACACAACACCGCCTCTGGTCGATATCCCGGGAGAGGCTGGTGCGAAAACAGAAAATACGCGAACCCTCCACTCGCACTCGATGGAGACGCCAAACTGTGCGTCACTCACCACTCACCATACGGTGACAGCTCACCAGACGTATCCACTCACGCAGTGAGCAATGGATATTAGTGGGGAGCAGAGGGAGAAGGCGGTTGAACACTCTCGTTTTTCTATGGCTCTCTCTCTCGCACGCTTTATGAGCGTGAGAGCTCTGTTTTTTGCTGTTCCTCTCACACGCACACCAACGGAGGCGCCTGGTCGTGGATGGATGGCAAAAGTTGTGCCCGGTTCCGTGTGTTCGCGACTGCGAAAGGTACGTACGTGATCACACTCTACTAACCGAGTTTTTAGCACTTTTTTCACCCATTTTGAGTCTCTCTCTCGCTCTTGCGCTCTCTTTCATTTTCACTCTTTCAGAATTGTAACATTTTTACTCTCGTTTACTTTTTTTTGTTTCGAGATCGAATGGTGGCGCTACTACTACTAACACCATTTCTTCGATGGACACTTCAAGTGCCGGAACAACTCAACAGAGCGATTGCCTCACCAAGCCAAAGCCATTCTTGAACGTGGCATTATATTTGCCGGACGCTCTCTTTATCTCTCTTTCTCCCACTGTGAAGATATCTGCTGCGGCTCTTTCCTCACTGCCCGGGTTTTTTTGAAGCAAATTCACCGCACCACCGAAACACACAGTAAACAAATCTATTCTTTACACCCATTTGCACTTCACGGCAGCATCACGGGAGACGGCCCGAACCGTCCGAAATCGTGTCCAAATCTTGCTTGCTCACCCGTGCATTGTTTCACGGCACGGAAGCGGATTGTAAACAGAGCGCGCTTCGATGCAACCACCCTCGGGAAAAGGTCGAAGAAAAAAAAACGCCTTACCTCCGAACGTGTGCGTAATCTAAACACTGCGATTAGAAGAGAAGAGGAAGAAAAAACACAAACAACAGAACCAACAGCAGCTACCCCAAACAACGGTCGATACGGCTTGTCGTCCGTCGGTCGTCGCTTCCCTTAACTCGGCCCGAACTGACAGCTGCTGGTTGGTGCCACCAATACCGGTGCAGCACGTTTCACGTTGCCCCAGTCTGGGTGGTAAAGGGGTGAGTCAAGCGAGCGAACGTTGCTGCTCTTTGCTGCGTGAGTGTGTTTGTGAGCGTTGCTGCGGGGTTGCTGGTGATGAAGATATGTGTGAGAATGGGGGAAAAATGCTCCACTCGCTACTCACACTTACAATGCTCACTTCTCACTAGGAACGTGAAGTTATCCTCAGCAACAGAGCATTCAAAAGGTTTTGAGATTTAAATATGTTTTTTTCAGAGAACTTTGTTCATTAAAATATATTCCTTGAACATGCAAATATCAAAAACACTTTTATGTTATTCCGCAAGACGAGACATGCAACGAGAGTTTAATCTAAAATTAAAAAAAAAAACCTATTGCAGCACTTCACCATACAATACGAAACGGTTACGATCAGCCTCGAGACTGCCTAATGTAATCTTCAATAAGGGTCTGAAGCATGCAGCGCACCTGATAGTGACTCGCGAGCGCGAATAGCGATAACCACGGCAAGCAAAAACAACAACAAAAAAGATAGAATTATCAACTACGGAAATCTCGTGACGTGCCCGCGCGGGCCAGCTGATCGTGTAGTTTAGATATTAACCTTTACCAGGTGCAACGGCGCCATACAACCGCGCAGGAAACACACACCGTACAATCTAATCTACACTACAGACTACACCACATCACTACAGACTTAAAATTCATGTTTAACACTTCCATTTTCAAAACTTTCTTTCAATTTTCTTTGACCTTTGAATAAGAAATTACACACCACCATCATCGTTTTTTTTTGTTTTCACTTTCATCGACTTTTACTTTCTTTTGTTTTCAACAACTAAGTTTATCATCTTAATAGTTTACGCAATAATAATATTATTATTCATGTCATATTATTATATTCTTATCAACGGTGTCTTTTGTGTGTTTTTCATGATGTTGTGTTCACCTTTCCACTATATTTATATATATTTATAGCATATGCTTGTGTTTGTCTGTAGATTTGTAGGTGTATGTGCTTTTGCATTTCGTTAAAGTTTGCACGCTTGTTTCTTCGCCGCTTCTTCTTTTTTTATTTTCTCCATTAGTTTTGATAGTTGAATATCAGTATTGTTTGTTTTCTTTTCTGTTTTCCATACGCAGTTATGTAAAGTTTGCAAATGGGGTGATTGTAGTATTGTTTTTTAAACATTGGCGAAATGATACTAGTAGATCGTTTGCCAAACAATAAATGAGTTGTTCTTGAGGAGGCTTTTTTATTTTAATGTTTATATATGCAATGCTGCAAACAAAACACAAAAGTAATCATTTTTAGGACTTTTTAATTTTCACTTTGATTTCAATAATTTATCGCATACAGTTTTGAATCGTGTTTACATGTTTCTGTACCGCACAAAAAAGAACCTATAGTTATCGCGTCCTAAACCATACGTTTATAACACTCCGTTCAACAGAAATGCCTGGCCCTTTTTGTTAATTTTGCTTCGCATTTGCATTTTGAAATTTTCCGTACCTCTAATACTCTGTGTAATAATAGTAGCCAGATGCAGCCAACAATAAAAGAACAAAAAAAGTCACTCAATACAATTCAGCATACAGTAGTGAAATGTTCGGAATTTCGCCAGCTACAACAGAGAGTATGTTCTCTACACCTCGCTCCTCTAAGTAGCATTGGAATGGATGGCGATACGAGTTAGTATGAGACGGAGGGGTAGGGAGGGAAGGAATAGGGGAACATACATATATACAGAAGCAATAAATTCGGCACAGCTCCAGTTGGTGGATGTGCTCCGCCGTTTTTGTTGTTCGCTTGCTGAATGGAACAGTTTTGCCATCAGTTGTACATGCACAACAGCACGCAACGCCACTTCTAACTAATCCTTTATCTCCACCCTTCTTCTCTAACTCAAGCTTTGCAGTGTTCGCGTTCTAGCCGGGAGGGTCGGGAGGTTCGCTTCTTTTACTCAACGATTACTGATGGCATTTATGCAATAAAGATCCTTTTTAGCGCCGGAGTCGGAAATTTATCCGTACTACGTCTACTAGAGGGCTCTCCGCTACACTCCCGAGCGCACAAAACAGTCAAAGAGATTCGTCCGGCAAACAGTTGCAATGTTTGGCGTTAGCGTTTTGTTCAGCGTCACTCGCAGGCGAAAAGACCGAGACCGTACGTGTTGGATGGCCACGCTTTCGCGGCTTCCGAATGCAAGCACGGCCGCCTTAAAGCGCTAGCAGGATTAACGTAATGGGTATGCCCTTTAGTATGCTTTTTCTATACTAAATATTATACTTTTGTTTACGATAGGATCGTCTACGGAACCTAACAAACACACACACACATGGACGAGCGGGCGCGCGCTGGCTCGCACATGCATCATGGTGCAGCTTATACACAATGGATTCGATTATAACACGGATAGCTTGCTACTAGTTGCTCGTCAATTATGCTCTCGGCTTTAGTGAAATAACATACTTTAAATTTTATTCCGTTCGGCTGCAGCCGCAGCAGCAACAGCAGGCCGGCCGACCGAACGTACTTGCTGATTGCATTATTGTTTTGTATATTCGACTGATAACGCCCCGCTGCTAAATGCTCTCTACGTGGTTTGCGTATCGCCAAAAATAAACACAACATTTGCACGTACTTGAAATCGAATCGAATGAATTTCTCTACAATAACCGAAACAAAAAAAACACACACTTTTTTGTCATTTTGCTACTAATTGCCTAAACGGAAAAGCACCGGGAAAAAGAGATGGAGCCTTTTGTCGGCAGCAGTAAAGAGCAGTGTGTGTATCGTAACAAAACAAGTAAGAGCGCAATAAACCTTTTTGCTTACTTTCTGTTTCAAACACACATCCAACAGGGATAGAATGTGTGTGTGAGCTTGAAATTTGTATAATAAGAAGAGCAACACAATCTCTGAGGCGTATTGGGAGTCATTCCTTTGCGGGCTTGTGTCTTAGCATCGCGTTTCGTACAGTCCACTGCGGCCGATGTAGCGCACCCATTTGATCACATCATGATCGGAGTAGTTCAGTTTCGGCTCAAATACCTTTAAGTAGCGAACCTGGTGAGGGAAAGACAAGGCGAGGAATTACAAAAATGCACATAATCAATTATCCTTTGCACTAGACAAAAGAACGGCCAACTCACCTTGAAACCGGATGGTGCGAACGGAACCTCAAAGTTCATCGAAATCGGTGGCCGGGTCCATTTCTTTTTGGTATCCGTTTCGAGCAGTTCAATTTCGGCCGACAGTTGCGTTTCCTTCATACCGGCCATACGTTTAATTCTGTTTTGTTTTAATGTGGAAAAAAGGCACTGGAGTTACAAAACCATCGCAAAACAAGACAGAGAAAAAGGCTACTCACTTCCATACGATCGCATTCTCGGACGCCTTGTACTTCGCCTTGCCCTTCAGACAGATCAGCTGCACGCCGGACGTGTTCAGCGGCGTCGGTATCTTCACCTCAATCTTTTGACCGAGCAGCGACGGCTTAAAGTTCGACTTCAGCACCACCTTCACCTCCATCTTGGTCCGGCCGACCTCCCGCACCAGCGGGATCACCCGGAATGGCAGCGAGATGTCCTTGGTGGTGCGGTAGCGCATCAGCTCGAACTCGCCGTCCGGCGGGATGAAGCTGATCGAGTGCTCCGTCTCGAACTTGCTCAGCTTCACGCACTGGTGGAACTGGCAGTCGTCGATCACGACCACCGGCTTGCCCGACCGGGACGCCTCGTTGTCCGCGTTGCCCGAGATGCCGCTGCGGCCCTTCGCCTCCATCACGATCTTATCGTTGATGCCGAACTTGCACTCCGGCATGCCGGACAGGTACGACTTCATCACGACCTTGCCGGCGACGTGCGCGGACAGCACCTGGCCCTGCGGGCTCATCAGCAGATTCACGTACTCGAGCACGTCCAGGAACAGCTCGTTCCGGCGGTACTTGATGCCTTCCCGGCGCCATCCGATCTGGCCCGTCACCTGGGACGTTATCTGGGCCTGCTCCTCCTTCGTCGCCGTCTTGATGCCCTGCTGCGTGATGAACGTCTTCAGCACGCCCGTGTCCGAGTTTTGCGGATAGCCAAAGTCCAGAATTTCTGCGCGGGAAGGAATCAAAGCACGAGCACAGGAATAGTAATGGTAAATAAATACAAATCAATCTGTCACTCTGCGGCCAATGGCTACTGAGCAACAACAGAAATAGGGAAGTGCAAGCAGCTCACCATCCAACAGCTCGTAGATCAGCACGAAGTTGTTCTTGATGTTTTCCTCCGAAATCTTGCCAAAGTACGACTGCATCACGTCGATTATCTTCAGCAGAAACTCAAACACCATGGCGGCGTTCACATTCTGCTTCGTTACGGCCGCCAGCCAGATATTTGCCCGCTGCAGAGGGAAGTGAAGCACAAGAGCAAGAACAAGAAGAAAATACCGCCCGTGCACACGCACAAACCGATTATTTAATTTACTTAATGCGTGACACTCCCTCCTTCTGACAGTTTGCCAGCCGCCTCGCCCCGTCCCGCCTACCTTGATATGGAAAAAGCTCGTACGGGCGATGTTCGTTACCGGCGACCGGACCTGCTGCCGGGCGTGGATCACATTCACGCGGAACGCGTCCACCGCATTCCGGCCAATGTCATCGCGGTACACGCGGGAGATCAGTACCTCTCCCTTATGGTTGTACACGAACAATCCACCGATCATGATGGGTGCCTGCTGCCGTCGGTCGGTGCCGCGCTATCAGTATATTGTTGGTCCCAAATGCAATGCACTCGGCCAGGCGATGGAATCTATCCTAAATTCTCTTTCGCTCTCTCGCTCGCTCTCTCTCACTTCTTTACGCAATCAACCAACGCGCTTCCGTCGTACGAGACAGAAACCGCCGGATAAAGTGGCTGATTTTATTGTACTGATGGTTGCGCCCCTTCCTGTCCCACACACACAGCCCGTGTGCCTGCTTATCAAACCTCTCTCCGGATGAGAAGGCAACCCGCGCACACACACACACGCTGGAAAAGAAATAAGAGGAGATATGTTTTAACGCCCACTTTGCATACGCGGCTCTGTGTCCCCTTGTAGGTTTGAGAATCCCAAAAAGGGCGGGGAAGGCGCGAGGGGAGCAGAGGAACCGAACTTTCTTTGCTTCTTTTCATTTCCCTTTCCGTCATCAGTGTGTGGCGTTGGAACTTGTGCTGGTACAATCGATTAAGGGAGAGCAATCACTAGCAAAAACCTCTATTATTAAATGTTCTCCATAAGGGAGAATTGATTTTTCGACGGCGGAGGAGGGGAACAATCAATAGTGGGGCGTGCGAGCGGTTCGTAACACTGCAAAAGGGAGACTTTTTCCCTGGTTTATCTTCATTTCACTGAAGCACAATTCATGCACATTTCCACAACACGCGTTTCACTTGCCGCTTTAATTGTGAATCACGTACTACAGCTTGCCCAACAAGGAAGGGCCCCATATCAAAAATGTCTTCCAACACGACGATGTTCTCGTCTCCACCCGCCGGGATTGATGGGTACGACCATTGCACACAGCCCAAGCGCTTCGCTGCTTCGGGAAAGCTTTACTTTTCTTCCTCCCTCCACGTTAACCCTTACCTTGGCTCCGAAGACACACTTTTCCGCGCACCAACCGCACAAACACACTTGCGCACCCGTAAATTAATCCATTTTCTTGGGCGTAATTAATCGCAAAAACATTATCACCGCGAAGGAGAAAAATTTCTGTCCGATCTTTTTCTTTCCCCCTTCCTTGACTTCTCACTGCTCGCAAGCAGCAAATGACACAACCAAAAATTTCTTCCCCCGATTTGACAGCGGCCCCTGCGGCAATGTCGACTGCCGTGGCGCTGTATGTCGACTGCCAATCAGCGGGTCGGCTGCCCGATGGGTAATAAATTGAATTGTTGGTCGGATAGCCGTTGCTACAGTTTGTTAGTGTGTTGGGCCACATACGTTGTTTAAGCACCAACGAACCGACGTTTCGCGCGACAAAATAATAGCTTAAAATTGCACTCCGCGTAGTTCAAAGTATGTAGTTCATTTCACCCAGTCAACCAACTTGTTTTGAAATGTTTGAAAACACAAAAAAATAAGTTCAAAAGTGTTCAAATCTATTGGTTAGGTTTGGCTCGTAAAGAAACTGGATAAGCCGATTGTTCCTGATAAAGCAGAAATGTCACGTGAGACGAGTAGCTCTGTTTGCCAAATTGAGCTACTTTTTGTTGCGCGAGACGTCGTCGCACGCGACGTTGTCGCTCTCTGACTTGATGAACCATGACACTTCGAACAAAATGAGCTTCAAAAGTTGTCCCTTATTTTGAATGAAAAAACATTAAACACTAGCACCATCTCTATAATGATTCGCTTACTTAAATAACTTGAGACATTCAGCTTTTTACACCCGTTTCCCGCTACGTTCGTATCTCATGCCGTTTACAACGAATCATGTGCCGCCTGCTTCGAATCACAGTCCACTATGCGCGAAAATTGTCACCAACAGAATACGGAGAGTCACAGGAAGCGTACACTCAAAAAGTTCACGCTTGATTTGTATGGGAGAGCGTAAACTTCATGTCAAAAGATTATAGGGTTGTATGGCTGAAATCCAGTTTACGCCAATGGTGGACAAAGCGCTCAAAGTGAAGTGGGAAAGGAGAGCACAAACGCTCACTTGGAACAAACACTGTCGGTCGGCAAATAGAGTCGGCAGGGGGTAGAGAAAATGAGCGAGATGCAGCGATATTCGAATGTCAAAAACCCTCGCCATGTTGTACGGGCTCGGGCGTATGGCACAATTGTCAAACAGCCGCAAACGGTAGAAAGCAGCAAGAAGAACAACCCCGAAGAAGCGGATAGAACTTTTTTTAATCATACGCCTACTTTTTCCACTGCTTGGTACGAGTTTCCTTTCGTTTGTGTTACCGATTTGTGTTGCTGCTCGGTTCCCGGTTTTCGGTCGGTTCGTTCTGCGAGACATCCTCCCTTTGTCTGTCCAAGCAGTAGCATCCGCACAGGCCGTTTTTTTTTGGTGAATTTACGCGAACTTACCATTTGCAGCAAGCGCGTCCATCGCCTTCCCTTCCGTTCTCGTTCCGCTAAGGGACGGCCGTCGTCCTGTTTTCGCTCGCTCTTCTACCTCGGGATCGGCAGCGGGGCAGTGTTGTGTAGTTAACAAGACGGCTTTAGGAAACCGGATTCTGTGCACCACAGAACGGCTTAACGGGAGTCAACAAAAAAAGTACAACACCGGATGTGATTAATTTCGGTTTCGTTTTCGGAAGAATGTTGCGCACATAAAAGTGTTCGGGCTCGGGGCGTCCTCGGTTTAGCTACAGTGAATGCAAATATATTACCGCTACCCCAAGCGCGCGTGTGTGTGTGTCAGTGATTTTCAATCGAATTAATCCTCCAAGCGAACGCGAATCATCGGATCAAGCAATCCGCGAGTGTGAGAGAGCGAGAAAAACGACCCTCGGGGTGCAACCACCATCAAACCGCCGCCAGCCGCCGCAAGTGGTTTATGGCTGTGTGCATCCGCGCTGCACACTAGACCGTGCGCCTGTGCGTGTGTGTGTGTGTGTGTATCGTTGCATACAAACCCGCGCACTTGGCTACCTGTTCGATCGCACTGCAGCGTAGGAAGCTGTGCCGGAACGGGAAAGGAGGAGGAAGCCGAGCAAAAAAACAACAACCACCTTCATCTCGGAACACGTTCCCCCCTGGTTCCACCTGCTAGCCAGTAGTGTGTGAAAGAAGAAGAAGGATGAGTGGTGCATCCAAGTGTGCTTAGAGGAAAAAGGATTTAGCCGCCAGCAAGCCCTTGAGCTGTGTTTGTATGCGTGTGTGTGTGTCCCTGTGTGCTTTATCCGACCGAACGAAACGCCATCCTCCGGCACCAGCATCCGTCCGTCCGCGTCCGTCCGTGCGCCCTTTTTGTCAATTACCCATACACCGCACCGCAAACAACCACCATCCTTAGGCAGCAGCAGCAGGAACCCCCGGGATACGGGACAAGCAAGCTGATCTGTTTACACTTGCTCTCCATCCGACGTCTTCGAGGACCGGAAAGGGCAATACAAAAAAAGGTAAGTTTACTTTTCATAAATTCCCTTTTTCTGTTCCAGGTTCTGTAAGGTAAAACGGGCTCTCCATTGGTGCGCTTCCTTTCGTACCCGATCGATAGGACCGTTTAAGCAGGCCGGGAAGCGGAAGCGTGAAATGTAATAAACTTACACACACGAGCTCACCGGAGGTGGTTTAATTTAGCGGAAAACTAATCTCCACCTCGGAAATGGTGGGTGGGGCGGACACGGGCGTGTTCGTACACCGGGTCAAGCGGATTGGTGTGATAAATGATGACCCATCCCAGCGCCTACTGGTACTGTTCCCTTAACGCCTGGGTGGTGTGATGATGTGCACCAAGCACGCACCACTTACTCATACAGCCGCACCACGAGCAGCGTGACCGGCACTGGCCATTTTTCGTTCCCCTTTTATTTCTTTCTTGCTCTTTGGCCCACCTCACGCGTCAAAGCCGAGATGATGACGATGATGACGAGATGGACGCGGTCGAGTAACAGGAAGAGATGAATTATATGCCACCATACACCACGTACACCACGGATAACCCACACCCTCCCGGTTTCTAACAAACACACACACTTAAGCGAAAAGAAGAATCCCCAGCTGGTCAGGCAAAGCAAGTCGCCGACGAGAGAAAGAAAAAGAAAACCACGCATAAAAAGGATGCACGAAAATAGATTTTTGCCAAACGAGAGATTGCTGCGCCCCGCTCTACTCCGTTTTTTTTTTTTTAAACCACCGGCTCACATGCGGCGGCCAAAAATTGGCCATTAATGTGGTGTGGAATGAAAGGATGCTGCGCCGTGTGGATCATCAACCTCCACCCAGTCCCCTGTCCCTTAAGGGGTGTAGAGATTGAATGAGATTGAGTGGATGTGTGGATACGCCTAAAAAGAGGGTTCTTTTCGCTTCTCTAAGTGCGTCCTTTTTACATACCTCAACCCCACCACCGCATCGCCCATTCACATGTGGTCGAAGGAGGCGTGTTATTGCTCCCTTTTTTTGTTTGTTTGTACAAGATCGTCACCCGTGGAGAGGGATCATTAAAGCAGGCCACGATAAGGCATATTTATGGCTGTAAACAATGGCGATGTGGGCGGGGAGGGATGGCACACAGACGAAAGCGTGGAAGAATGATTGTTTCGAGTAGATTAGTAGAGGCTATATTTACTCACCTTGAAATTGTGATACAAGAAAAAAGGCCACAGCTCTCGGATTGATCACGCGTTTTTTCCCCTTTCTTTCTTTCTTTCTTTCTCGCTGTCTCGTTATCAAAAAGAAAATAATGCACCGTTTCCTTTATGTTTCGCAATTGGAAAAGTTTATATTGTTCCAAAGCTCGGGGGACCCGCATCTTAGCGTGTCAAAAAGGTTATTAGTCATCGAGGGAGCTATTTATCTTGGTAGGGTTTTTGTTTCTAAAACTCACAAGCCCCTTAGGCGCACACACGAGCGCGTACGGTTCGTTCGCGTGCACTGTTCCGCGCATCCGTTCGCGCGAGAGATGCCTTCGCGTAGTACGTGTTGCAATAAACACTTCTTGCAGTGCTACTGCTGCTGCTGCTAGGTCGCTAAATCCGTGAGGTGGCGTTGCCCATATATCCACAGGGGAAATCCACTTTCAATTCACCTAAGAGCTCTGCATCAGGCCCGAAAAAGGATGTGCGTGACACCACCACCAGCCACCAGTAGCGGTGCACCAAAAACGGCGGAAGTTTCGCACGTGACGATCGCTACCAAGACACTCGCTGTCCGATGCGGCGCAGCGTAAATCCGAAAATATGTATTTGGTGGTGAATTTAATATACATTCTTTAATATAATAAATGAATATTTTATTTACAGTTGAACAAACACAGCTTAAAGTGATTTTGAATAAAAAAAATAATCCCAAACTTACTCTGCTAACAAGCAGTGATGGGAATTAATAGCCGTTTGATTATGGTCCCGGAGAAAAGTGCAATCAACCGCACCCCTCCCCCAAAGACCCGCTTCCCTCGCTTTCTATCGACCTAAAAAAAAGGGGGAGGTAGAAATTAGTTTGTGATAGTAATTGACCTTAATTGTTTCATTCATACAAGCGCTCAATACTGCCGCGCGGATGGCACACACACACACATCATACACGCGAGGGGCGCCAGCAAACGATCAAGCAAATAATTTCACGACTTTACCCAACAACAATCCATCCCTTGATCCGTTGACTAATCCTTTTAGATTGGTTGTTTCAGTTTTTAAACATGTTTGAATATAAATAAATTGAAAAATCTACAAAACTGTTTAGAATCGGCAAGGAGCTTCAGCTTTCATTGAAAGGATAATTATCATAGTGTAAGAATTACATGATTCAGGTCAATTTATTGGCTAACTTTAGACATTATTTCTGTTTTTAGCTTATTTTTTGAAGTAAATAAAAATTCCAAATTTGTAAGAAAAATAGCTCTATGCTTTATTCAACGCTCGTGAGATGCTACTATTCATTCATTTTCACAGAGCGAGAAAGCATGCTCATTTCGTTTTGCTTGGGACCAATCGCATGCATCGCATATCTCCCATGACTAGCGTGATGATCACCGACAGAAAATGTCTCGACCAAGTGACTGACCAAGCATTGGTTGCACCTGAGTCTCACCTCTGATCATCACAGTAGAGCGTCTCGTGACGCAGACATCATTTTGTTTCAGCCGGAATGTGTCATGACTGTGTCAGTGATATTTTGCAGAACTGAGCACAGTAAAAAAAAGTCATGACATAGCGACTGGCCAAGCGTTGGTTGCACAAAATGTCACCAAGCATGTATTGATCACACCTATCGTTTTGAGTATCACCTCTGGTTTTCACAATGGAGTACGTGACGCTGACATTTGTTTGTTTGTTTAAGTCAGCATTTTGTTTGACTTTGATAACTATAACTGTACCTATAACGTGATACTTTATACCAAAACTAAAGCAACAAAAAAAAAAACCTCCAACAACTAATGTTACATGGTCAAGAGTGGTCGTAACTACCTGCAACCGTTTGCCAATTACCTGATAGACCGTGTGTAAAGTAAATGATAACACAGAGATTCAAACTTGACCGGCTTGTTTGCCAACTCAGTCAGAAGTTTTCTTTCATTCTGATATATTTTTATCGGTAACTCCCCCAACCCCCGGCTCCAAGTGTTTGTTGATTGATTACGTTTCTAGGAAGCAGTGCCACTTTCTTGCTGTGCTGGGGGAGAAGGCGTCCATTCTCTTTTTTTTTGCACACCACTCAAGACCATCATGATTCGTTGATAGATTTCTTTAAGATTTTCAAGATTCACGATCATTTCGAATCTGATCATAGTTTCATTGTGTTGCAACCGAAAATGCAAACTACTCTCGATCACACTTTCTTCTTGCTCTCCTCCCCCAATTTGAGAAGGGTGCAATTGGTAGAGCGCAATCTTTGATATCGACGTGTCGTGTCTCTATCGCCCGCCTCAGCAAACGAATGTGCATCCCTTATCTTATCGTGTCCTGTCCACTGCGCGATGGTGGTAGCCCCATGCAGTCGTCGGGAGTTAGCATCCGTAAACTTGTCCGCCCTAATGTGACATCATGCTACAATTTACGCTTTTTTTTTTTGTTTGGTGAATGTGTTTTTAGAACGTTCTCACATGCTTTAACTCACTCTTTTTGCGTTTCTCACCTTTTTTGCAGCTATCTTTCCCGCCACCGCAGTGCAACAACAAGCAAAAAGCACGCGAGACACAAAGCAACGATCGGCGGCCTTCATCAACTCCTTATCACAACGTCGCACCCTCGCACGCAGCACCCCGACCCCCCGCCCGAGCGAGCCCCGATGACGGCGACGATGCTTGCCAGCGATGCTTGAGCGCGTCCGGTTCGGTGGATTTAGTGGCACGTACAAAGTAAGGGGCGCCGAGCTGGCTCGCGACAGGAAAACGCAAACGAAACCGGTGACCGTACTTTTCCTCGATGAAAGTACGCACACGTTCCATCTGGACAAGCGCGCCAAGGGCGCCGAACTGCTCGACCAGGTCTTCCAGCACGTGGAGCTGTCCGAGCGGGACTACTTCGGGCTGCAGTTCCCCTCGCCCGATGATCTGCACGCGGTGGGCAAGGGTGCGGCGGCCGGTGGCGGGGGCGATCCGGCCACTGCCGGTGGGTCGACCAGCAGCAGCAGCGGCTCGAGCAGCAGTACAACAGGACCGAAGGGAGGAGGCGGTGACGGTGGTGGCGGCGGCGGCGGTAGTACCGTTGTCTCGCCGGGGCCGGGGGCACAGTTCCCGACCGGACGGCTGCCGGTCCGGTGGCTCGATCCGAACAAACCGTTGCGCAAGCAGCTAAACGATGCGCGCACCGGCCGGCAGCATGCGGACGGGGGGCCGCTTGTGCCGCTGCTGCTGTTTCGCGTCAAGTTCTACGTCACCGATCCGAGCCGGCTGCACGAGGAGTACACGCGGTACCAGTTCTATCTGCAGATACGGCGCGATGTCTATCAGGGCCGGCTGCCCGTCACACTCAACACTGCCTGCCTGCTAGCCAGCTTTACCGTGCAAGGTCAGTATGATGTTGTGTGTGTGTTAAAATTGTATTCTTTTACCCTCCCACTTACAGCTGAACTGGGCGATTACAATCCACTGGAGCATACGGCCGGCTATCTGAGCGAATTGCAGCTACTGCCGGAGCAGACGGAGGAAGCGGAACATCGCATTTCGGAGCTGCACAAGCTGCATCGCGGCCAGCTGCCGGCCGACGCCGAGTACAACTATCTCGAGCACGCCAAACGGCTCGAGCTTTACGGGATCGATTTCCATCGGGCAACGGTAAGCGCGGATCGCGCAGGAGTGCCTTTTTCTTTTGCATTTTTTTTAAATCCTGGTTCCTCTCGCTCAGGACTCGTCTGGCAAGGAGCTAGCGCTCGGTGTGTCTTCGCTCGGCTTGCTGGTGTATCAAAACGGTACGCGCATCAACACCTTCTCCTGGTCGAAGGTGGTAAAGGTGTCGTTCAAGCGCAAAGATTTCTTCATCCAGCTCGCACGCGAACCGGTAAGGTGTTGTTTGGATCTCACAGGGTTTGAAAAGTCAGAATTAGATGTTAAAAACCCTTTTCATGCAGCCAAAGCCTGTAGAAGCGCTGCGGTACGGTGAATCTTTAATTCTGACTTGTAAAAACCATTTTTTTAATGCTCAATTGAAGATTTGAAATTAAACGTTCTGTTTTCGTGTTCACCTAAAACGCATCTTCCAGTCCGAACACTACGACACACTGCTTGGCTTCAGCATGGGCTCGCACCGTAACGCCAAGCTGCTGTGGAAGGCTTGCGTCGAACATCATTCGTTTTTCCGTCTGAAGAAACCTCACCGTTCACCACGTTCCTTCCTGCCACTGACGCTGCGTTCGAAGTAAGCAATACTAACAGCCTTCCCTATCAGTGACGGGAACAATGAAGTTTTCGACGGAATCGATTTCGGTTAGCTCCGAAGCTTTCTGGAACCGATTCCGGATACAGTTTCCGGAATCGATTCTGGAATCGGTTTTGGAATCAGAATCAGCTAAAAAATTGAAATCAGAATCGGAATCGGCACCGGAATCGGAATCGGCACCGGAATCGGAATCGACTCCAGAGTCGAAATCGGTTTCGGAATCGTAATTGGCTTCGGAATTATAAACGGCTCCGGGATTGGAATCAGCTCTGGAATAGGCTCCAGAATCAGAATCCGCTACGGAATCGGCTCTCACGGAGATTTCCGGACTGATTTTGCTTCTGAAATTTCTTATTTCAATTAACGAACTGATTTTCATTCTGGAACTAATTCCAATTCCGGATTCATTTCTGATTCCATTTCCGGAGCAAATTGAGTCCCTGGTCGATTCTGTTTCCGGAGCTGATTCCGATTCCGGAATCCAGAATTGGTTTCGGAATCGGAATCAGCTCCGGAATTAGCTCCAGAATTGGTTCCGGAATTGGTTACGAAATCGGCTCCGGAATCGGCTCTAGAATCAGAATCGGTTCCGGAATCGGGATCGGGTCCGGCATCGAAATTGGCTCCGAAATCAGAATTGGATTCGAATCTGGAGTCGGTTTCGGCATCTCCATAACAAACGTCTATGGGTCCAATGGTGCTACGTATTGATAGTCGCAAAGAATCGATTCTGAATTGATTCCGAACACGGAATCAGGATCTTCCATCAGCCTATCACCGCGCGTACTAAAGGTTACTTTCCATCCCCCTCGCAGATTCCACTATTCCGGCCGCACCGAACTGCAAGCCGTAACGGAAAGCCGGCAGCGGGGCAAGGTGGCAAAAATATTCATCCGCTCGCCCAGCCGGCGCCTGCTGGCCACCATTTCGCAGCCCCAATCGCCCCAGCTGAACGGCAATGGGGCAAGCGGTGGTACGGCAGCGGACGGCAGCGCTACGGGCGGCTCGGGCAACGAGGCAAGCAACGGTGGGGCGACCATCGGCTCGGCCGCTGGGAACAAAAACCAGCTCACGTTGCTGGCGATCACAAAAGCGACGCGCACGTACGACAAGGTTACCTCCAAGACGCCCTCATCGATGCCACGCAAGGCCTGGGAGCAGCAGACGGACGAGTAAGTGTGCCTGGGAATGTAAATCTTTCTCTAAATCGCGAAGCATTAATCCCTGTGATTGTTTTTCTTTCAGTCCTACCTTCATCGAACACTGTGCCCGCACGTCCGTGCCCATGTACGATTCGCCTCCGGCCTACGCCGGCCTCAATGGGAACAGTTCGAGCAATGGAATGGCGGTCGATGACGACAGTGCCGGCCTAGTGACGATCCACCTGGTGGCCGACGAGCAGGGCCGGTTCGGGTTCAACGTCAAGGGCGGCATCGATCACGGCCTACCGATACTGATTTCACGCGTCGCACCGCACACACCGGCCGACAAGAGTACGCCGCGCGTCTGCGAAGGCGACCAGGTGGTGCGCATTAACGGGCGCGACGTGGGCACGATGGCGTACGAGCAGGTGGTCAGTTTGATCCGGGCCTCGCGCGAGTATCAGGGCGGTGAGCTGCTGCTGACGCTGAAACCGAATGCCTTAATCGACTACCCGGAGGAGGAACCGCTGTACCAGTACGTGCCAGAGGAGAGCGACATCGTGCGGGCGGGCCTGCTGAACGGAGACCAGCTGTTCACGCAATCGCTGCTGCTGCTGCGCGATGGCCTAGCTTCCGGTGCGCTGCTGGCACAGTACGAGCAGCTGTACCGGAAAAATCCCGAACTCGCCATTACGGAGGCACGCAAGACGGAAAACATGGGCAAAAACCGATACCGTGACATATCACCGTGTAAGTGATAGAGTTTTTTTAAGGTGTATTTGTTGTATCTTTTCAAAGTTAACGTGTTTTTACTCTCTACCAACCAGACGACTGTACGCGCGTCGTACTGCAGCACGCGGAAAGTGGCGACTACATTAACGCGAACTACGTCAATATGGAGATACCGCCGGCCCGGAAAACGAACCGCTACATCGCGACGCAAGGCCCACTCCCGACCACGGTGAACGACTTCTGGCGGATGGTGCAGCAGGAGAGCAGCCACCTGGTCGTGATGCTGACGACGGTGAAGGAGAGCGGTAGCACTAAGTGCCATCAGTACTGGCCGTCGGCCGAGGACGATCCGCTCGTACCGTCGCCCGGCTTCTCGATCAGCTGCCTTACGGAGAAGCCGGACGAGACGGGCAGCTTCGTGTTTCGCGATCTCGTCATGACGGACGAGCGCACGAAGGAGACGCGCACGATCCAGCACATGCAGTATCTGGCCTGGCCGGACCATGACGTGCCGGCCGACCCGAACCTGTTCCTGCAGTTCACCGAGCGGGTGCGGTCGGCGCGTGAAACCACGCTGCCGCTCGAGATCGAGGCCAGCCTGAAGAACGTGAAGCTGCGCAGCGTGGACGAGAATGGCGGGCTGGACAACTCGGAGCGCCGGATCGTGCACACGGACAGTGACGACAGCCCGAACGATATGCCGTCCTCCACGTCGGTGCATCAGTGAGTTGAAAGCTCCCTTTTGTTAGAGTTCTTTTTTTTATAACGTTCAACCGTTTTTGTCGCACTTTTGCACAGGTATATTAGTGCTTCTAATCCGCCAATCATTGTGCACTGTTCGGCCGGAATTGGCCGGACCGGTGTGCTGATACTGATGGACACGGCACTGGCACTGATGGAGGTACGGGAACCGATCTATCCGCTGGACATTGTGCGAGCGATGCGCGATCAGCGACCCTGCATGGTGCAGAATGTGGTAAGTAAACAAGGAGGAAAGTTGACAAATTGAACATTAAAATCATTTTTATCATTTGTAAAAACAAAATGCATAACTTCAGGCGCATATGATCCAAAGGGGAATCATTCTTCAATTTGAAGCTTATTACTTTATTTAATTTACGATAAGAGACACAGTAACAAAGCCGTTTGTTGCCTTTGTTAATATAAGTTTTTCATACTTCTAATTTCCAGAGCCAGTATCGCTTCGTGTGTGAGTGTATCTGTGCGGCGTACATGCAGCAGGCAGCCCAGGAGCAGGAAGCGTCTGTCCCAAATTCTCCCACGGAAACGCGCAAAGCGACGTCAAAAACGACGCCCACCACTGGCTCACCAACTAATGCCGCTGCACCAAAGCCCGTGCCGAGCATAGCGTCGCCGGAGGAAACGATGCTCGATACCCCCGCCGACAGCGAACGCAAGGCACCGCTGGCAACGGAAACGACTAGCATCAGTACGGCCACCGTTTCACCGTCCAATGGACACGAGACGGTCGCTTAGAGAAGCGCACAGCCCCACAGGTTGAAGCTTGGCCGCCTGAGCGGTTGGCAACCGTTGGAACAGGAAAAACAAAACGGTATTAATTTATTTCATCTTCGCATATCTCTGTGTTTTTCCCGCCCGACCTCAGCCTCGGAAGGGATTTCCCGCTAATGGTTAGGTAAAAACACAAGTACGTTTAGACTCGTAGTGTGTCCCCTCGACTACGGCGCTACCAGGGGGTCGTGGAACAGTTGGGAGCGTGGTTCGTCTTTCTTAGTCTTACACGCTGCTTGCGTATATTATTCGAATTATGTAACCTATCGTGACCTCGTGATGTTGACAATTTGGATCGTGTTCTGCGCTGGAAGGCGTCGACACCCGCAAAGCAATATAGAGAAAGAGAGAGAGAGAGAGAAGATGAAGAGAGAGAGAGTGTGCACGCCGTACGCAAACGAACGATACGAAGTAATAGAACAAGTTGTGATTTAAACAGTATACCGTTCTTGCGACGCTAGAGACGTAAGGAAAAGAAACAGATCGAACGAACTACAATAACGTGGAACGTCCGGCGGGGCCGCCGCCGGCGTGTGAAGTGTAGTGCATCATCGGCGGTGGTGACATGTGTTAAAGTTGCAGCTGCTGCATCCCTCTATCATCCCATTCGCTAATGCTTCCGTTTATGTTTTTGAAAAGAAAAAAAAACGATCGATTTTGATTACAATTAAACAAATAGAACCTTGGATGGATATACACAATCAAACACACATACACACACTCACTCACACACCAAGCAACCGATCCGACCGAAGCAAGACTATTCTGAACGTTTTTTATAAACTGCACCGAAAGCCTTTTTCGAATTTATGTGAGAACAAATAATAATAATAAAAATAATATTAATAATATTAATAATATTATAATCAACAAATGACGCGAATCGAGCAATGCAGCAGAGCTCCAGAGTATATGAATGAATGAACGATGGAAGAGGAAGCGAATAGAGTAGAAAACTATTAGAGCGCACTGCTTTTGGGCAATGCTTCCCGACCTCTGAACCCTTTGTCAGAATTGTGAATGTGTTATTTATAATCGGTAAGAAATACAAAGAATACACAAAACAAAACATCAAGTGCATCGTAATACGCGAAAACAAATACCCGTTGGTACAAGATAGTGTGGCCACAGATTAGGACCCAAGTGCATGTTCGACGCAGCGATTGGTTGGTTAAGCAACAAAACAATAATCGAACAATAGAGCTGACGCACAATGGCTGCAGGAGGAGGCAGAATCAACAGTATGTTGGAGTTGAATTGTGTGAAATTTTACGAAGAAAACACTCGTACACGTGCTGAAGCAGCGTTGTGTTACAGCAGGCTTGTTACAACCCAGAGTTAGTGGTCCGTTGAAAGAATACAAACGTTTGAGATTTATCAATTAAATGAAAACGTATTGAATGGCGAAGCTGGCAGCAGCAGCATCTGGGACGGTATTTTATTAAGCTATGCTGAACTTGTTTCGAAACCAAACCCCGGTAGCAGCAGCAGCATTTTGTGGAGTACAGTCTCTCTTGGTGCGTACCGGAGCACGGCAACACAGCAACATAGGAGAGTGCTTGCATAGAGCAATAAACGAATAACAGCAGTCAATGTTTCAACAGTATATTTGCTAAGAAATAGTATTGAATAAGCCGTGAGTGGACAAGGATTCCGGGTATGAATCAATAAATGAAATACGCGATACGCAATGGAACGAAAGAGGCCGGTTTTGTGTCCGTGGTATATCAGGCATTGGGTAAGTATTTTTTTCCTTTTTACCTTTCTATTTATGTTTTGCTTGTAAATTGTGCTCTCTTTTAGATTGTTGAACCATGTTTTAAACTTATTTTATTTAAAAGAAAATCCGCTCAACGAATACGCATCCCGCAGTTTGAAATGCCATTCGAGTAGTGCATTTCGAGCAGCCGCAGTGCATCTGTCAAAAAGATCAAAAAGGTAAACAAACGCAAAACAGTCGTGCCGCGCGGGCTGCGGATGTGCCTTCCTACATTGATAATGTTAATTTATGCCCAAACATTTGCAATTTTCTCGGTTTAACATTCAAATTCAGTATGTTTGAAAGTAAAAGTGGTCTTTAATCGGCTTTGTAAGTGGTAGTAACAGGAAGTTTAAGCACTGCCGCATCCGATTCGAAGCGCTTCTAGAGAGTGGTAAGACGTTTAACTCCTTTTAGATGAAAATCTGTACAGTAAACGTGCATAAATTAACGTTTTTTTTTATTCTAGTGGTTCTAGTAAAACATACTTTAATAATTCTTTCCGAACTGATCCGTTGTAATGCATCGCGATGGAGTTCCAGGACGAGATTGTCATAGAGCGCACCAAAATAATGGCCGCCAATGCGGAAAACTCGTTCCAGTATGAAGAGGTACAAATCAAAGAAGAAATTGCATCTGATTCAGAGGAAATAGTACCAGTAATAAGCAACGGGAAGAAAGCAGGGGCACAACAGCAAAGCAACAGCAAACATCACGTGCACGAAGAAGATATTCTGTGTGGCCTTTACCCATTGGAAGATAACAACAATAATGCAAAAGCCAGGGCTAAGCATCAATGCGAGAATTGCCTCGAATCGTTCGACAGTATCGTACGCCTGCGTCGGCACGAGCGAAAGCATTGGATGAAAAGCTGCCCAATATGCAACAAGAAGGTGCAGGTGGATAATTTAAAGTTTCACATCGGCCGTATGCACGGTAGCGATGAGCGGTGCGCTGAAAAACGGCCCTTCCAGTGCACGGAATGCGATAAATCGTTTTTTCTCCCGAACCACCTGTTAGAGCATGGGCAGACGCACCAGAAGGCAAGCTGCCCGGTGTGTGGGGAATCGTTCAGACCGTCCTACCTCAAGAACCACATAGCCAGAAAGCATCCGGATGATGACGTGGGACTTTCGAAAACCCCCACCGTGTACCGTTGCAGTGCATGCAAGCAAACGTTTGTCAGTAAATCCCTGCTCTGGACTCACCAGCAGATGCATAAGAAGGTGGAGTGTACGATATGCAACAAAACGTTCCGGCAGGATGGTATGAAAATGCACATGGCCACCACCCATCGGGAGTATCTGTCGCCTTCGGAGACTCCATCGTACAAGTGTGATAAATGCGAACGGACATTCCTGTACAAAAAGCAGCTGACGAAGCACCAACGCTATCACCCCCGGATGGTAAAGTGTGCGATTTGTGAACGGTCGTTTAAAACGAACCACATCAAAATCCACACAGCAGAGGAACATGGTGCACCGGAGTAATGTGTGATTGTAAAACTCTATCGAAGCAAAAGTAGTAAAGAATTTTGAATTTTGAATTTGCAAAAATCGTCTATGCAACAGTGAAGTATTGTTTTTAGTACTTTCTGTATTAATTTTAGTACGCTTCCGTTTGACAGAACCGCGTAGTGATGTGCTCTATGGAGTAGTGGTGAGAGCTTCCCAGGCTGATTCCGGAATCGATTCCGGAAACTGATTCCGGACCTACTATTAGAAATCGATTCCAGAGGACTTCTGAGCTAGCCAGAATTGATTCCGACGAAAACTTTTCTCTGGAGCGCACCCAGGACTCTGATTCGACTCGGGTTATTGGTAGTCCGATTCCGATTCCGGCAATATCGTTACAGGGTTTTCAATGATATTATTGACATATTCTGCGAGTTGTTGATTCGTTCGAGCATATAATTGACTCTTTCAGCGAGATATAGAATTGTTCGGAAGTAGGCGTTGACATGTTAGGTTATACTGTAGAGCTGTCACTTTCGTACTCCTTGGACTGCAGCTTGAATCATTCTCATCAGGAGGTAAACAAACGGTTTTCAAAAAAATATGTTTGTTTCAACTAATTATTGTATTAAACAGCTTGGGGAATGATTATTTGCTACGTGTAGGACATTTAAGAATAAAAAATTAAACGCTGCGGCACAGGGTGTAAACAAAACAAATGACAGCACTACAGAATCGCTGAACATGTCAACGCCTGCTTCCGAAGAATTCAATATCTTGCTGAAATAGTCAATTATATGCTCGAACGAAGCAACAACTCGCTGAACATGTCAATATAATCCTCGAAAACCGTGTAATTCGGAGCCACTGGTACTGTCCGGTGTCGATCAGTGTGTGGTATAGATTTGTCGTCTTTCCGAACATGCGCTTCGCAAATAGATCTTTGTTTTTAAGAATAGATCCGGAAATTTCAAAATAGCTTCGGGAAATGCTGGTCGGATCTACCTTCTGGAGTCGGTTTCCAAATTTTCAGAATCGGATCGGAGGCAACTCCAGATTTTTCCGGAATCTTTTCCCATCACTAGAATCGTCAGTTCATTTTTGTGCTAAAATCAAATTGTCAACAAAATGTATTTACGTGTGCAGAATGTAAATAAACAGTAGGCACTGATACAGAAAAATCGCAGAAAATAAGTCTCTGAGAATGGCGATTCAATCATCCAGATGGACACATCCTTTCTCGTAAAACAGAAGAAGCATAATCGTACACCGGTAAAGTAGTTTTGGGGCTAGAGACAAAACATCCTTCGCCCAATGTGACATTAACTTGGAAGCATTCTGCCTCGAAGTCTGGACAACCAATCAGTTCAGCAAGCATACATACAGTCTAATCCATTGACTCCTTTCTTTCAAGCAAACAAACGGCACCGGCGGAACAAAAATGGGAAACAACCTAACAGAACAAATGGATGTGGAACCCGCTCAAGATATGGATCCGTTAGCAATTGATAACGACTCTATCAAATTCAGTGAAGTTTACATCAAAACAGAGAACTTTCCATCGGAAGAAGATCACGATCCATCTTACTGTGACGAACCACAGCACATTCTTCCTGTCTCTGCTGATATACAGCTTAAAGAGGAAGATATATCGGAGGATGATGAAGCTGGTTCGATGTATCCGGATTCTGGTGACGCCTTCGAACCATTCTCTATTGTTGGTGGAAAACAGCCATATTCGAAAGGCATGTGCTGCAGTTGCTCTACTTTGAACAGATATTCCACACCACCGAATGAAACACCATTGGAACGAGAACAGCGAATTCGTCGAAAATATCATACCTTCCACCGTATTCTGAAGCTGCCTGACGAGCTTCGTGACCAGAAATGGGCATGCCGTTGTCCGCCAGAGTTGGGTAGTAGTGCCATTAGGAAACAGCTTTCCCGGTGTATTGAGGATTACAAACATTTCAGATCCTACATATCCAGATATGACACTCCGCCAAGGGAGAGCAAGCACGAGCGAAATCGACGCATAGCCAGAAAGAATCAGGCGATTTACATGTATCGGCAAAAAATGCGGTCGAATGGTATCGTGTATACAATGAAATCCAAAAACGACAAATCCTCCAATAGCTCTGCACGTGCTCAGGATAGGGAAGAATATTTTTCCATTGATTCCGTGTCATCAGCGCGGACGCTAAATAAGAAAAACAATAGTATCGCACAATTGTCTAGCAAAATCCGTTATAAAAACACACATCGTTCCGAACGCCCGCTAATAAGCGGTTACGAAACTCCACCAGACGAAACGAAAGAAGAGCGAAAGCGACGACTAGACAGAAGGAATCAAGCGATATGTCGGTACCGGAGAAAACTTATGCTAACTGGTAAGATGCAGACAAAGAAATCAAACAACGACAAAACATGTCCATTTAATAATTCTGCACTTGCTTCTGATGATGAAGAAGATATGGGCAATAACTCCGAGACATCAAATTCCGACGAAGAGGATTTGAAAAACACGCAGCTTTCCGAACCTCCGCTACCAAGCGGGTATGAAACCCCACCAGAGGAGACGAAAGAAGAGCGAAGGCGACGGCTGGCCAGAAAGAATCAAGCGATGTACTTGTACCGGAAAAAACTGAGGTTATTTGGTGAGTTACAGGCAAAGAAATCAGAGAATGACAAAAGCTGTACAATTGCTAATTCTGAAAACGCTTCTAATGTTGAAGAAGATTTAACCAATTACTCCGAGACACTAAAGACGGAACAGCAGATAAACAACAGTAGCACACAATTGCCCAGCACAGAATGTTCAAATAACACACATCTTGTCAGACCGCCGGTACTAAGCGGGTATGAAACTCCACCAGAGGAAACGAAAAAAGAGCGAAGGCGACGGCTGGTTAGGAAGAATCAAGCAATTTATTGGTATCGGAAAAAACTCAGGTTAATTGGTAACAACGTGCACACAACGCAATCCAAGAACGACAAAAGTAGTACCTCCAATAAGGCGTATCCTTCCCTACGGCCTCTGATAAGCGGCTATGAAACTCCGCCAGAAGAGACGAAAGAACAACGCAAGCGTCGACTAGCCAGAAAGCACCAAGCGATTTATTTGTATCGAAAAAAACTCAAACTAACTCGCAACGCGTCCAATCATCCGCATCTTTCCGTACGGCCGCAGTTAAGCGGCTATGAAACTCCTCCAGATGAGACGAAAGAAGAGCGAAAGCGTCGACTAGCCAGAAAGCACCAAGCGATTTATTTGTTCCGGAAAAAAATCAGGCTAACTGGTAAAGTGCAGACAAAGAGATCAAAGAACGACAAAACCTGTACCTCCAATAATGCTACACTGGCTTCTGATGATTATTTGGCCAAAAACTCCAAGGCATCGAAGTCGTTAGTAATTAAAATCAACAGTATCGCGCAATTGTCTAGCATAAAGCGTTCGAAAAACACGCATCGTTCCGAACTGCCGCTAATAAGCGGTTACGAAACTCCACCAAACGAAACGAAAGAAGAGCGAAAGCGACGACTAGACAGAAGGAATCAAGCGATATGTCGGTACCGAAAAAAACTCCGATTAACTGGCAATGTGCTCACAATAAAATCCGAGAAGGAAGAAACTTGTACCTCCAATAATTCTGAGATGGCTGCTTCTGATAATGGTGAAGAAAAAGATTTGGCCGTTGACTCTGAGGCATTAAAATCGGTACTAACGAAAATCAGCAGTGTCGCGGATTCGTCGGACGAAGAGAATTCGAGCAAAACGAATATTTTCGAACCACCGCTAGTTAGCGGGTATGAAACTCCACCAGACGAGACGAAAGAAGAGCGAAAGCGACGACTAGCGAGAAAGAGTCAGGCGATTTGTCGGTATCGGAAAAAGCTGAGGTTAACTGGTAACTTCCCGGCAAAGATATCAGAGAATGACAAAAGCTGTACCTCATATAATTCTGAATTTGCTGCTTATGATGATGAAGAAGATTTGGCCAATGACTCCGGGGCATCAAATTTGAAATTTGAGGAAAACAACAGTATCACGCAAGTGCACAGCGAAGAATATTCGAAAAAGAAGTATTTTTTCGAACCGTTGCTCCTAAGCGGGTATGAAACTCCACCAGACGAGACGAAAGAAGAGCGAAAGCGACGACTAGCGAGAAAGAGTCAAGCGATTTGTCGGTATCGGAAAAGGCTGAGGTTAACTGGTAACTTCCCGGCAAAGATATCAGAGAATGACAAAAGCTGTACCTCATATAATTCTGAATTTGCTGCTTCTGATGATGAAGAAGATTTGGTCAATGATTCCGGGGCATCAAATTCGAAATTGGAGGAAAACAACAGTATCACGCAAGTGCACAGCGAAGAATATTCGAAAAAGAAGTATTTTTTCGAACCGTTGCTCCTAAGCGGGTATGAAACTCCACCAGACGAGAAGAAAGAAGAGCGAAAGCGACGTCTAGCGAGAAAGAGTCAAGCGATTTGTCGGTATCGGAAAAGGCTGAGGTTAACTGGTAACTTCCCGGCAAAGATATCAGAGAATGACAAAAGCTGTACCTCATATAATTCTGAATTTGCTGCTTCTGATGATGAAGAAGATTTGGTCAATGATTCCGGGGCATCAAATTCGAAATTGGAGGAAAACAACAGTATCACGCAAGTGCACAGCAAAGAGTATTCGAGCAAAACGAATCATTTCGAACCACCGCTGGTAAGTGGGTATGAAACTCCGCCAGAGGAGACGAGAGAGGAGCGAAGGCGACGACTGGCCAGAAAGAGTCAAGCGATATGTCGATACCGAAAAAAACTCCGATTAACTGGTAACGTGAACACAACGAAATCTGAGAACGACAAAAACTGGGCCTCCAATAATTCTAAATTTGCTGCTTCTGATGATGATGCAGAAGATTTGGCCGTTTACTCCAAGTCTGACGAAGAGTATTCAAATAACACTCGTCTTTCCGAACCGCTACTAGTAAGCGGGTATAAAACTCCACCAGAGGAGACGAAAGAAGAGCGAAAGCGACGTCTAGCGAGAAAGAGTCAGGCGATTTGTCGGTATCGCAAAAAGCTGAGGCTAATTGGTACCTTGCCGGCGAAGATATCAGAGAATGACAAAAGCTGTACCTCTTATAATTCTGAATTTGCTGCTTCTGATGATGAAGAAGATTTGGCCAATGACTCCGAACCATCGAAGTCTGATGAAGAGTGTTCGAAAAACGCGAATTTCTCGGACCAGCTGCTAGTAAGCGGTTATGAAATTCCGCCAGACGCGATGAAAGAAGAGCGAAAGCAACTCAGACTAACAGGTAGCGTGCAGGAAAAGAAATTAGAGAATGACAAATCCTATTTCTCTAATAATTCTGAACTTGCTTCTGATGATGAAGAAGGTTTGGCAAATGAATCCGAGACATCAAAAGAACACGAAGAGGACACTCATCTTTCCGAACCGCCGTTACCAAGCGGGTATGAAACCCCACCAGAGGAGACTAAAGAAGAGCGAAGGCGACGGCTGGCCAGAAAATATCAAGCAATGTACTTGTACCGGAAAAAACTCAGACTTACATCGAAATCTGAAAGCGACAAAACCAGTACCTCCAATAACGCGCATCTTTCCGTACGTCCGCACATATGCGGTTATGAAACTCCACCAGACGAGACGAAAGAGGAACGAAAGCGACGAATAGCGAGAAGAAATCAAGCAATCTATCGGTACCGGCAAATGCTAAAGCTTACTGGTAATGTGCACATAATAACTTCTGAGGATGACAAAACCAGTACCTTCAATAACACGCATCCTTCCGAGACGAGACGAAAGAAGAGCGAAAGCGAAGATTAGACAGAAGAAGGTATCAAGCGATATGTCGGCACCGGAAAGAACTGACGTTAGCTGATAACGTGCATACAAATTACTAGACATCAAAGTAGTAGACAACGGCTTGTAGTTGAATCATAGTAACCATATGTGAGAAATAAAATTAAGCTGGTTCTGATCTTCAAACGGTACATAAATGTTTGTCCTCTCATTTGTCCGAAGATTCAACAAATAATGGGATCAGCTTGTCTACACGCTGGTAATGGGTATTGAAATATAGATAAAAATGCCGGATGGAGTGCCGTTTGCGAAATTGAATAGTATTACTCTATAGCTACTATAGGAAATTGGAATCTATCACCTTTGCTGGATAAATCCAATAGGAATTTCCAAACAGCCTGTCCAAAATGGGCGATACAGGTCCTCAGCACGTTGGAGAGAGCGACGAAATCTATGGGACGAAATATTTAGAAGAAAAAGTAAATGAATGGTTTCAACAATGTGTAAATATGTGTTTGTGGAAGAGTGGCAAGTGAAGAAACAATTTGCAACTGTATCTTACTATGAATATTCTTGGTAGTACTAGTGATAGGTTGCCGGAATCACACTCACAGCTCCAAACCGGTTCCGATTTTGGGAGAATCTTTCGCGAGGTTTTCATGCGTTTAAATTACACCAACGGCTTTAGATTCGCCCGTACTAACACAATTCAAATTCGCTGAAACCTGTTGCATTCGTTCGATGACACAAACGTCATTGCTAACAACCTCTTCTGTCACTCCGAGTTTGTTTTGGTTTGATGCTGAAAGAGCGAGAAAACACAACAAACCGTAAATAGTTTTCACCGTCGTTTGCGCTTTTTGCAGCAAAAACGAGTTTAATTTAATGTGATTTGTTTAGTTTGTTGCTGAGATTCGCTTTCTTGCAAGTACGAGAACACACGTTGCCGTGGTGATTTCAAGCATTTTAAACACCTCCAGCCTGCTGTAAGCATGTCCCGTTTCGTATGTACCGCGTCTCGGTAGAAAGGACAATAACAATCCTACATACAGTGATACAGTGAAGGAAGCGAAAACCAAACCAAAATGGATATATTTCAAAACCAATGCAGCGAGAGCTTAGGCTTCGATTCGATGGTAAGAGTGACGTCATTGTGCCGCAACAACACGTGCGCTCTTGTAAATTAATTCTCCCCAATTCTCACTTGTGTCCCACCACCCGTTCCATCCGTAGCTTTCGTCGAACCATCTACACTCACCGTTGCACGATTCGCCCTGCTCCCCGACAAACCCGTACGCACCATCGTCGCCCTACTTTTCCTCCATCTCGCAGCAGCCGACCGGCCACACCAGCGGACCGAACGATGTCATCCTGCCGAGCATTTTCGTCAAAATTCCGACCCAAATCAACCAGCAGTACCAGCAGCAGGAAAGCCGGCTGCTCCGATCGACCCATCATAGTACCGCGAGCGAAATCAAGTGCGAGGAACGGTCGGACTCGATCAAGAGCGAGATAGCCGATACGCGGGTACGGCTAGCGGGGAATGGTCTTGCCAGCACCGACCACCGGCTGCCGGACGTGATCGATAACTATCTGAACGATACGGACCGAGTGGAGCCGGTGGAGGTGGTGCCGAACGTGCGCAGGTGTGACCGTTGCCCTTTTGCCACCCTTTCGGAGGTGCGGCTGAGCGAGCATCGACGCGAAAGGCATCCGGGGGATGGTGTTGGTGTGGGGCCACAAGAGTCGCAGGTCGAAAAGCTAAGCTGTCCGGTGTGCGAGAACAAATTCTACAAAAAAGCCGTACTGGAGCTACATCTTACCGAGGACCATGAAATGTTGGCCAGCGAAGTGGCAGCATTGAGCCGGAGTTCCGTCACAACCCTCCAGTCGGAAAGGGGTACTGCACCGGAAGTTAGAATCGAACCGGCGAGTCAGCAGAACTGTGTCGAGATTCCTTCGGGACCCCCAGCTGCTACCCCTACGGCAACGTCCACGGCGACACATAGCAAAAGCCGGATCTACATAAAGGACGTACAGTTGCTGAAAAAGCCGGACGTGATTGCGCAGGAAAGCCATGACGCGCAGGGCCAGCAGCTGCTGTCGACGGAGCAGGAACCGTCCGCGATAGCGCACGGTGCGCTACAGGACAGCCATCAGCTGTCGCTCGGCGAGGACATGTTGCCATCGCTCGATCAGTCGCTGGAGCTACCACCGCAGCAGCAACCATGCGCCGTCAGCGGGAACAAAATCTTCATCCGCAACGTGTCGCTGCTGCAGAATGTGAATTTCGTCGCGTCGGCGGAAAACATGCTCACGAATGGGAACGGGAATCGGTACGGTACGGCACCACCACCACCACAACCACCACCGCCACCGTCCTCCTACTTGAGCATGGACTGTGCGAACGATGGCTCGGGGGCGCTACTGGACACGATCAACGGTGGGTATGGTGGAACGATTCCTGCACAATCTGCTCCATCCGCAGTAGCACAATCAGCCCGGGGTAGTCGTATCTACATCAAAAACGTCGACATACTTCGGAACCACCCGCTCATTGCGCTCGATGACCCCGGGGTGCAGTGCACGAATTCGCTCTCCACGACGACGTTCAGCGAATCGATTACGACGAGTAGGGCTAGCAGCTGCGAGAGTATCATCTGCACGTCCACACCACCAGCCACGGCGACGGAACAACAGCAACCACCGACCGTGCCTGTACCATCGTCCATGACGAACAACTCCTTAACAGCAGTGTCTCAAGCGAACGATCAATCGCTTTTGCATGGCACCGAAATAAGCTATGCCACCGTTGGAGGCGATGCGATGGGAAACCCGGCCCGGCCATTGCCACTAGCCGTGGATCAAGGTTCGCAGAACTTGCTGATGCTGTTTTCCACCTCGCTGGACGGTACGCCGGGTGGTGGATCGGTTGGTGAGCCTAACGTTTCCTACCTGACCGCAAGCTCCAACATGACCGTGCAGCAGGGTGGCGAGTACGGTACGCTTCCACCACCACCACCACCACCGGCACAGTGCGATGCTCAGCAGCAAACCACCGACGACGTACCGCAGCAACAGCCAAGGAAGAGCAAAATATTCATCAAAAACATCAGCGTGCTCAAGCAGCCGACCATTCATCTGAAGTCGGTCGACGAGGTGAATCTGATGACGTACGACGAGCTGCAGAACATACTGCCTACCGTCGGCGGGATGTCGTCCCAGGTGGGGATGGACGGTGGAGACACCATTGGTGGACCATTGGAGCAGCACGAAGCCCACGAACAGCACACGCTGGACGGGGCGAACCGGTTGGACAAACCGTACGGTGGAATGATTGAAATGAACGCGCACCATTCGCCCGAGCTGGTGGAGCACGATAATGTCGAACAGCACGGCGATGGCGACGACGATGACGTTATGGATGGGTACCACGAGTCGGATCTCGGCTACGGTGAACTGAGCGATGTGTGCGACTTTACCGAAGGTTTCAACGATCGAGACGATCCCGGCGGAGGAGGAGGAGCAGGAGCAGCAGGAGCCGGTGGTATCGATATGACGGCGTGCACAGCCAATGATGACACGAACCGTAACGGTCACTTGGTGGCGGAATCGACCCACTGTGAGGCAACGCTTCCCCCCGGGTCCGGTTTTACGGGTGACATTATACTGCTGCAGGAAGAATCGGACGCAAGCGAGAAGATCACGCCGAACCACGAATGGGCCGCGATCGTCGAGCCGGCGAATGGGCCACCGTTGGGGCAAGACATTTTGCAGCAACCGATGGAAATGTCTGACGGCAACGAAGCTAATCCGTTGCGACGAGAGGAAGATCTGCTGCTTGGCAACTCTCACCCTCATGTGATCAATCTCGATCCTCCCAATGAGTACCATCCACCGGTTGGCGATAGTGACGCGATCGTACTGGCGGCTGCAGTGAATCCTTCGATCGGGGAGACCCAACAACCGGTGGATGCATTAACACCATCCCAAGAAGAGGTGAATGTGTCGGCTGTCACCGCGCTTGCTGAACCAGATCGTCCCCGTACCCGTGGGCGGCCAAAGGGGGCGAAACAGACCGGTATCACCAAGCTGAAGAAGCTCTACACCAACCTAACGGTCGAGGAGGAAGGCTACAAGTGTGACCTGAAGGACTGTGGCGTGCGGTTTCGCCAGCCGGATCGGCTGGACTACCACCGCAAGTGTCACGTGGTGGCGCCCGACAGCCCCAATCCCATCCACTGTCCGGAGTGTGGTTCGCTCGAGTTCCGCAACTGGAACACGCTGCACACCCATCTGTGGCGGGAGCACGCGATCGACATGGAGCTGTACGCGTGCCATCTGTGCAGCTTCAAGACGCCCGTCCTGTGCCGGCTGAACAACACGCACATGAAGATCCACTCCGAGGAGCGCAACTTCAAGTGTGCCATCTGTGGGAAAGCGTTCAAGAACAACAAGCAGCTGCGCAATCACCGCCGGTGGCATCGGGAACCACACCAGCGGCAGCAGCAGCAACCGCAACACCAAGAAGCACCCGTGGTGGAGGAGCAACAGCCGGTCAGTCAACCACCACCGGTGGAAGAAACTCCCGCGATCGGCCCAACCCAATCGAGCGATGCGTCCCAGGGCGACAAACCGAAGGCAAAACCCACATCCATCCAGCAATCCACGATGAAGTGCGTCAAGTGTGGGCTGCGGTTCGCGGGCAAACGCCAGCTAAGGACGCACATGGACGCAAAGCATCCCACCGAGGCGGGCGAGCCAGGGTCGACGGAGGTGAGCGCCGCCAAGCATCGCTGCCTACTGTGCGGTATGGTGTTCCGGACGCGCTACCTGCTCCAGTCACACGCGGCCAAGCACTCGGACGAGAAGCGGTTCAAGTGCGAGCATTGCGAGTACACCACCAACGACCACAACGCGTTCCGGCGGCACAAGATGCGCCACAGCACCAAGGGTGGCCATATGTACAAGTGCAGCTACTGCGATTACAGCAGCATCCAGAGCACGACCTACCGGAAGCACCTGGAGCGGATGCATGCGGAGGTCGCCTCGGCCCTGCTGTACAAGTGTGCCAAGTGTCCGTTCGTGTCGATCAGCGAGGCCAAGTATCAGCTGCATCGGACGAAACACCAGGAGGAGGGAGGGGATGCGCGAGGAAGACCGGTGGCACTGGGAGTGGAACCGGTGCAGGAGAACGACCCTGAGCAGCAGCAGCAGCGTCAGTGCGAAAGCGTTAACTCGGACGTGGTGATTGTGGAGCAGCAGCAGCAGCAGCAGCGGGAGGTCGTGGCGGACGAGTTAAGTGCGTCACCGATGGATGTGGAGCTGCTGGGCGGGGATGCAGCTGGCGGGGGTCTACAAATCATTCAGCATCCCATCATCCGGCCGGCAATGTTTGCGAACAATTTCTCCAAGGTGGACAACTTCTACGGCTATCAACCGGCCCAGCAGCATGGTCAGCCCTTCGCGCCTTCGCCACGTGGTATGTGCCCTTCTACGCAAGTGTCTTGCGCGGTCGGTTTGATGCCTACGCCAACCACTCCCATTCCTGTACCAGTGTCCGGCCAGCTAGTAACGGAGCAGCACGAGTACGTGCATCTAGCTAACGCAGTAACCGGCGATGTCCTAATGAGGGAGCTTAATTAGGCAAAGAAAAGCGGTATTAAGCGCTGTTGCGTGAACAAGGCGCGATATGAATGTGATATTTAAGCAGTACTAGTGGTTAGAAGTAAATGTAACGCAACGTAACGCAACGTAACGCAAGTTACTATGGAGCAAAACAGTGCCATCTGGGTAAGAATTTTCCCCTGTTCTAATTAGTTTGTGTACTTTTTAACGTTTTCTATTTTACTAGCGTGTTTGTTTGTATTCCCACAAATAATGAAAATTAATAATCGTGTAAATTCTACCAACCTAATATTTAAGAGTAAAATAAACAAAATGGTTTCCATAAGAAGGGCATTTTTGTTTGTAGGAATTATTTTTAATAGGATGCTTTTTAGTAGCAAATGTATTTTTTTATTTTAATTTAGAGCCAGTAGAATCCAACTCGAAACGTTACACCGTGTTCGAATCCTTTGTCGAACGTTTGTCGTCCGAAAGGAGCGTCGATATAGAAACCGGGAAGCCTTACCTCGATCGGCCCCCGTCCCTTTTACGTGTACAAACGCACCGTATTGTCGGCACCGGTCGAGAACACCCACGGCTGGGTCGGATGGAACACCACGTCAAACACGGAGAAATCGTTCACCACCGCATGGTTCTTCAGCCGTCTCAGTGGCACAATCAGCGGATTTTGCAGTAAATCACTGAAACAAGACAAGTAGATGAGAAGGAATTAGTGCTACTTCCTTTGAAAACTTCCACCCGGGGTTCGAAAGCACTTACTTGTACACCATACCGTGCGAAACGATCACGCTGCGATCGTCGCCGGCGGACGCAAACAGTGGATAGCGCGGATGGAACGCCACGCTGCGGATGGCGGCATTGTGTATGCGCAGCTGCTGGTACGGTTTGGTCGAGAGGTCCAGATCGAACCACATCAGCCGCTTCTCGTACGTGCCGATCAGCAGATTGTCACCCTTCGGATGGATCGCCATGCTCGAGATCCATTTGCAGCCCGGATACAGCTTCTTCATCATCAACTGTTTCACCAGATCGTACACGCGGATGTGTCGTTGGGTCTAGAAAGCAAAGCAAAGGAATACAAAAACCGGTCATTGGAAACATTACAGACCTTTCCGAACCTTCCCGCGCGTTTAGAAACTTACCGCCACAAAAAGACACGGCTTGATCGGATGGAACAGCACGCACTGTATCAAACCCTTGCTCTTCGAGAACGGTACCTGCGACCGGCGCTTGGATAGCTGATGGATCATCACCGACCGGTACGCCCCGTCCGGCATGACGGTGGCAAAGTAGTCGCCCCGCCCGTGCCACGTCACCTGGCGCACCTCGCGGAAGTGTGTGATCACGATCCGCACGCCCAGCTTCTTCTCCTCCTCCGTCACCTCGCCCCACTGGACCGCCGACCGGATGCGCTCGCTGTCGACCGTGTCGGACCGGGGCGCCTCGGTCAGCAGATCGTCCGTCTTCTTCACCAGCATGTAGTCGCCCACCTTCGGGTTGATGAGCAGCACGCGCTTACCGCTCGCCGCCGCCACCAGCGATATCTTGCTGTTCGGGCACCAGGCAACGGAACGCACAATGTCCCCGGTCGGGATGGTGCGGATGCAGCGAGCGGTCGATATTTCCCAAACTGTTGCAAGAGGAGAGAGAGAGAGTACAATTTAGCTATTTATCTTGGTGCCCGTTTGTGCACACGAACAACACTTACTCTTAACCGTCATATCGTCCGACCCGGTGACGATGTACTCTCCCTTCGGCTCCACGCTGATGCACCGGATCAGACTGGTGTGCCCGGTGTAGATCAGGTTCTGGAGCGTCGGGAACGGTTGCAGATCGCGCGGCGACGGCAGCTTCGGTATCAGATACTCTGCCCCGACCGCCACGCGCGAACGCCGCATGCGCGGCGCCAGATACAGATCCAGACAGCGCAGGAACCGCTCCTTCACGTACCGCGTGTAGCCCGGCACCTCGCGCAAGCTGTTGTACTTCTGCGGCACGTACGCGCGCTTCCGCTTCCACGGCTGGTTGGCGAGCTTGTTCCACTCCTCCAGCTCCTTCTCGTCGAACAGATACTCCGGCGGCGGGTTGTACGATTCCGCGTGGCCCGGCAGCATGCGCTTCGGCGCCGCCACGTGATCGTGTATGCGGCGCATCTCCTCCTTCCCGTGGTCGGTCGTCCAGAGCATGTAGAACTTGGGCTGCCGGCGGATTGCCTCCAGCCGGCGCTTCTCCGCCATTGTCTTCATCCAGCCCATCTTGAGCGCGTGCACGTACCGGCCAATCTTGTGCTTTTCCGCCTTGCTCGGCAGGAACGACCGCTTGCTCTCCGGGATGTTGCGTATCGGCATCTTTTCCACCTCGGACGTGAACCACTCGATGAACGGCTCGTAATCGTCGTACTCCGCGTCCGGGTTGCGCCCGGACATGATGCGCTTGATCAGCCCGATGTCCTCGTCGGACAGGACCACCTTCTGCCCGGTTTGTGGATCGGTGACCGTGCGCCAGAAGTTCGGATCCTCCATGCGCTGCAGGAAATCGTCGATCGCGTCGCCCTTCTTCGCCTTGACGATCTTCTTCGCGTCCCAATCGTACCCGACGTGCTTGTACTCGTCGTACCAGTGCATCGGTATGTTGCCGACCGTATTGCGGATGTCCTCCTCGTCCGACGTATCGCCCGCGGCGTACTCATCCTGGGCCGCCTTGCCCTTCCGCTTCGGCACCGGGGGAAACACACCCAGGCCGCGCGTTTTCTTCTCCCCCGTACCGAGCACATCCTCGATCCGGCCCAGCTTCAGGTCGTCGGGCAGTGGTTCATCGTCCGATTCGAACTGTTCTTTACGCTGCTTTCGTTCCGCTTTCGCTTTCACTGGTTTTTCCTTCCCATTTTCTTTTGCTTCTTCTTCTTCTTCCTCTTCCAGTTCTTCGTCGCTGCTTTCCTCCAGGTCGCCTTCATCTTCCTCCGGCGAGCTGTCGCTGTTCACATCATCGGCCGAGTCGGCTTCCTCATCATCCTCACCGTCTTCTTCCTCTTCCGCTTCGTTTTCCACTTCCTCCAGTGTCGCTCCCGCATCCTCTGCCTCGTCCTCTTCCTCCCCGTCCGAGTTGAGGCTCTCAAAACTCAACACATCATCCTCATCGTCGTCCGTGGCGTACTCGCCGTCCGAATCGCTACTATCTTCACCCTCATTCTCAATACTTCCGAGTAGATTTTCCTGCAAAAACCAAGCAACAAACAACAAACGATAACCAAAAACACACACCAAGGATGTTGTTAACAAATTCACCGCCTTTCGGGCGGTACCGAACCTTGTCCGACTCGTAGTCACTTTCGTTGCTGTTGTCCTCGTCGTTCGACTCATCCAGCGGTTCCTGTTTGGAGGTAATCGATTCCGGCTTCGCTCCCCCCTCGGATGCTTTCCGTTTTATCGCCCGCTCTTTGTTGGCGACCATTTTACGATGGTAAATTAAACGCACAAAATGCTTACAGTTAAATATTTCCCCAACATACACACCACGCGCTGCGTGCGGCTTTTGCACGTGTTTTGAAGTTGTTTACGTCGTATGACAGCTGTCAGCCGCCCGCTGTACGCGGTTATGCGTTATGCGTTACGCGCAGCGTTACCATGTGGCACAGTGGAAGGCTCTCGATTTTGTTGGCCATTTATTATTTTTATAAAACAATTGGAATTATACTACAAGTTAAGAGGAAAAAGTTAAGTATTTCTACAAAATGAATTAAAATATTAAAGATGGGCCAAAAGTATTCTAAAACGGATCAAAAGCACCACCTTAACAGGACTTGGTAATATAAAGCTACCAGCAGCCGTTAAGCAGCTAAAATTGGGTTGATGCATGAGTTCGAAATTTGATAAATTGAACAAGCATTTAAAAGCACTTATAAATCATGAATCCATACAAAATTTGACTACAGAATTAATTTTTTTCTCATTTTCTGATATCAATAACGAAGATATAATACTAACTTATATGTTTACTTCAGCCCAACGGTTTTATAATTACAGTGGAGCGCCGTTTATACGAACTCATCGGGATTTGACCTCGCCTGAATAACACGGATAATAGGTCAAAGGGCATATTTAATCACAAATTCCTGATTTTTTCAAATGTTATCTTCTTTTTTGATAAAAATTACTCAGTTTTTATTAACTTCATGTTTTTCCAATGAGAATATTTCAAATTTGCCATAAATTTAAATATTTTTTGTTATGCCAATGTCCTCTGATAACCTTTTTTCACATATCCTCCTCAAAGAATGTCACCTTTGAACTTTCAATACCCAGCAGCACGGATAAACGGACAGCCGGATTAAAGGTACCCGTATAAACGACGCTCCACTTTGATTTATTTTGAATTAATCCAAGAAAGCACCAAAAGTTTCATCAAACGCTTGCACTTCATTCAATCTGCCCCATGCACAGCTCCCTTCACTGCGCTTTCGCATTCAAGGGTTTTCCCCCCCTCACTGTGACTGTCGCTGCAAGCATCAAAATCCATGTTGTTCGAGGAAATTCATAACAACACTAAAAACTAACACACCGCACAACGTGTGCCCCATTCAAGCAGCGCGCCCTCTTCTGGGGAAGGGGGAGGAGAGGGCTCCGGGAAAGGAGTAATGGTGCTGAGAAGCTTGCAAGCCAGTGTGCGAGCAAGAGTGTGCGAGTTGATGGAAGGTGATAAATTTTCCAATTGTTGATGTAAGCCACCACGCGTGCAAATGAACGAGATAAAGGTAGAGAGAGAGAGAGACGGAGAGCGAGAGAGCAAAAGGCCATTAGATTGAGGGAAAAATGCTCTCCGGAAAATTGCTACCCCTATAGCAGCTCACACCCATAAGTGATGCGCGCAAGCACACACATACACACGCACACGCAGCTCTTTAATGTGCTCTGCGGTTGCTTTTCCTTCTATTTGGTGGCAACTACAGTGAAGCGCGTAGTTGTGGTTGGTTGTATGCACAGTACGGGTAATGATTTACAGGTGCCGCAGGTTGTGTGCTACGGGTTAAGCGAGAAACCGACCGTGAGATGGTGCGATAAATCGAAGGATGCTAAGGAAAGAACATAGAGATGGGATGGGTGTTTTTCTCTCTCACTCTCTCTAATGACACCTATCGCTAGAAAGAGAGACCAAAACGAGAGAGCGAGAAAGACAGAAAAAGAGTGAAGATGAAGAGAGCATTTTCGAAGAATGCAGAGTTGCGAAAAACCCGAAAATCAACACACTGCTGTAAATCGGTGTAAGTTGTTCGCTCTGGCAGTAGCAGGAGCGAGAGAGAGAGAGAAAGAGCGCGCGAACAAATGCCCGCGAGAGCGAGAGATTTTCCAAACGATTTTTTGGGGGCGATCTGCTCCACGCTCAGCACGGGACCACAGCACAAGCGGGCCAGGCGAAGGATCGGGAGTTAGTATAGTGCCAGCGGACTAGTAAGTAGTGCAGTGGTTAGCAGTTAAAAATAATTGCACCCTTTGTGGCCCACCCGCCTTACCAGGTTGCTGGGCAGGAGGAGCGCTGATGCGGGAAGGAGCGAAGTTAATGGTGTAATAGACGAGGAATAGAAAAGGGGAAACCCCTCCTCCACCCCCGAAACGGTACAGCACACAGGCTGCTGCAGTGTTTTAAAAGTGATTTTTTTTTCTTCTACTCCAAATGGCTGTGTTTTTGCATCTCCTCCCGAGCTGTCAAAAAAAAAAGAACGGAACTCGCTCTCCCGCTCCGTCGCTTCGTCTCTCTCTTAGTGAATGAGGCGTGAGGGTGCACTGAAGTGGGGAGGAAAGGGTGAAAGGGAAAAGAAAAAGCAAAGAAAGGCAGCCCTCCCTCCAGTCAGGGAGAGAGAGAAAGAGAGAGAAAGAATGTGGTGAGAGTGTCCAGTGGAGCCGAAACCCGAGCCAAGGGAGCAAACTGTGTGAGAGCAATAACACGGCTACAGAGGGGGAGGGTGCGGTGAAACGAGCATATTCAAGGGAGCAATTCCCTCCTTGTGTATGTGGCTGTGTGTGTGTCTGTGTGTGTGTGTACGCTCCCCGATGGAGACGGCAGTGTTTTTTAAACGGCTCGCCTGCGAATGCCTCTCCTAGCTCTGCTTCTGCTGTGTGTGTGTGCGTGCGTTTCTGAATGCGTGTGTGTGTGTTAATATTTTTCTACCCTGCCACTCATCATCCCCCTCTCCCCTCCCCACCCCTTTACTCAACACTCGTTTGAGGCCCCGCGTGTATTGCGACGAGTGTGCGTGCGTACGTCGCGGTGTGTGCGTTGTGGTTGTAGTTAACGCCATATTGGTTTTTGTTTCGGGCCCAGCGGAAACGGAATAAGCAGTTGGGCCGACACCACGGGTACCACCCCGGGAAAAGGGGTTTTTTTCGGTTGTTTGTTGGCGGGCGGCTACTTACAACGCGTTCGCGCTAAGCGGAGGAACAAGCAACCGTCCCACCAAGGCGGGACCGAGCGGGAAGCGATCATCATCATCCTCGAGCTGGTGGGTTGGAGAAAGGCGAGGATTTTCTTTGGTACGTTTTTGGTGCGGTTTTGGCCACCTCCAAGGCGGTCGATCTTGGTCGAGAAGAAGAAGGAAAATTAAAACCCCGAAACGGGGCAGCAGTAGTTCCACGTGCAGCATTTGGAATATATTGTGCTTGTGTGTGTATGTGTGTGTTGCCCTTCCAATGGGCTGGAAGAAAGGTGTTCCGCATCGTCCAGCGTGTACGCATGTGTGTGTGTGTGCGTGGTGTACCTGTGTGTAAAGCGAAAATTTGTGCAGGCAAATCTTTTAATCCCAGCAACCATTTGCGGCACGCCACATACGGGGAGGGTTGTTTTTTTTTCGTTTAATTCAGCTCGTCGCTCACTGCACCGTACTTGTGTGTCCCGTTCCGTTGTGGGAGGGGAAAACTGGGAAGTGTTTGTGGGGGAGGAAAAAAGTGTTTTTGTAGTGCGTTCTACGACAGCCATCCGAAAGGCAAGGGCGGCCTTTCGTGACGTGAACACGGAACATGGCTGTAGCGCGAGCCGGATTTTGCTAAAGGATGAAGAGCAAAATCCCTATCACAGTGTGTGTGTGTGTGTATGTATGTGTGTCTGTGTGCGTTATTAATACATCACCAGCGTACCTGCCCAGCGCCTGCTGGGCTGCTTCAATCGGCATCATCAGCAGCGGAGCGGCAATAAAATGGGCCCGCTGGCGGGCGTATCTTTGCATCGGCTGTTATCACAAAATCTACCATCATTTGTTTCCGTGTCTTAGTGTCGCTTACCCACACACCAGCACGCTGTAGCGCGATGCTCTCAGCACACAATCATAATAATCTAGCGCTCCAGCCCGAGCACGAAGCAATTGTGTGCGGAGCGGGCAGCATCTTTTTCTTATCACAGCCTTGGTGTGTGGAGTTTGTTAGAGTTTTCCCAACCAAGTTAGGGTGGCCGGGGGGGGGGGGGGGCAGCTGGGATACAGTGTATAGAGGCCCCGTGAGGAGGCGAGGGAGGGGAGATTATTGGAAAGCTATTGGGAGGGGTGCTTGATCACAAACAGTTCCAGGAGTTTTCCTCCAAAAAGGTTTTCGATTCTTTCGAAGGCCCCACAAATGATTGTGTGCGTGTGTGTGTGTGTGTGAGTTTGTGAATGTAATTTTAGGAGAGCAAACGAAACAGAGTGCGCCGAGCTGAGGGAACAGGAGAACGACGATCTTAAAAATAGAGAGCTTTCCAACAACAAAAAAAAACAGATGAAATGACAGGGGGCTGGGAGAGGACACCAAGGAGTGCAGACAATGGAGAGTGTAGAGTGAAAGGGGAAGGTAGATAAAGAGTAAGAAGAGGAAAAAACGCTGAAGGAAATCGTGAATTTTGTCGCGTGAGTGTGTGTGTGTGTTCGTATTTTTTTATGAAGGAACGAGAAAGTGTGAGAGCTAGAGAGAGAGAGAGAGAGAGAAAGGAAGCAAGAAGCACAAAGGATGAAGCAAGCCAGTAGTGTACGTTAGTGGACGGCTGTGTTTTTCCCTCCCCATTGTAGTAATCATAGGCAAACTAGTGAAGAAAATGGGTGAGGACCAAATTTTGAATGCATGCCTACTGACCCGAAAGATGCTGCTGGGCTCAGCCGAATAGGCCGTTATTTTTATCCAGCTCTCCTCCTACCCCCCCCCCCCCACCCCCTATCCCACTGCCTGTTCAACATCTAGCCGAGGGACACAGTGAACCCGCTATCTACATCAGTTCAGTGCTATCTGCCATCAGCAGCCATCGCTCATCATCGCTGGGAGAGTGGATGTAGAAAACAATGGAGCAAACAGCTCCATGCTGTGATGTGTGTGCTTGTAGTGCAATGAAGCTGAATCGTTAAAGTGTTATCTCATGTTTCCCTATTTTTTAATCTCGCCACCAGGATCAGGAAGCGTTTGTATGTGTGTGTGTGTGTGTGTTTGAGTGAAGCTAGTGCTTTAGTGCAAATAGAACCTTAGGTGCAAGAAACACAACCAAACTACACTGCAGTGGCTTATCTACGAAGTGCCGCGTGCTTCAAGTGTGCGTGTGTGTGTCCATTCGTGTACGTGTACGCTTGTGGCGGTGACGGTGCATCCTTCGGCGGTCCCCTATCCCGCTTATCAGTCCGTGACCGTGGCAGGCAACATTGTGATTTAACAGCCCCGATACATCGATCTACAGCGTTCATCTGGGACGGCGCCTACATCTCAACAGCGAGAGAGAGAGAGAGAGAGAGAGAGAGCATAAGGGCAAGATACTGATACAACACACCACTCATACACACGCGTCGGTCGGTCACAGCTTCTCCAGCCATATTGCACAGTGCGTGGAATCAAGCGTTCCATTCATCGATTCCGATGCTACCGCTTTGCAGCCGATTGTGCACGTTGGACCAAGCCGACGCCTGAATGGTAGGCTACCGCCGCAGCACGCGACGATGGGCGACCAAACGCTGGTAGTAGTGCAGCACTAGTGACAACGGTGACAAAAATTAGCCCGCATCCGGCCCAGCTCGATCGGCCCTGCTCCACGATATGCACCGACGGTAACGACGCAGACTGCTGCTAGGGCGACAGTAAGCGACAGCATCGACGGAGCAAGCAGGAACAGAAGCATCGGCAGCAGCCCGAAAGGCAACCATAATCGCGCAACGCATAACTCTAAGCACAACCGCTCACACACCCACACAAACAACACGGTCGAAACGTAACACAACGAGGTTTAATGTAACGGGCAAAACGGGCAAAACGGGCAAAACGGGCTGTTGTTGTTGTTGTAGTAGTGCGGTAAGCAGACGGGAGTGAACAAACGCGTGACAACGGTCCTAAGCAAAGCGCGAAAGCGAAAGAGTAACGACGCTTTTGGAGGCGAGCGGCAAAGAAATCACCGATCGAGCAATACTAAACGATAGGCTCGGGCAGCAAGCAGAAGAAGGTGGTGAAACAGAACGAATTTTTACACACAAAAATTCGTTTCGACCAAAACAGGTGAGTCAGAGCGGAAACGGTTGTTTTAAGTGGTGGTAGTGCGGGTTGGCTTGTGACGCAGGCGTTGGCTTGTGACGGTCGATGTTTGTTTTCATTTTCTTTCATTTCATGTTTTATTTTCTTAAAAATTGAGGCTTTCGTTTAACTTCAAACTGAGGATAGTCTAAATAAGCAATGAAGTGTGTTTGTCTCACAAATGGCTAGAATACTGTTCTATGCTTACAGAAGCCGGCATGTCTGTTTTAAAGTTTCTATCTGTGCCCGAAATACTTGAGGACTACGCCAATCAGTGTTGAATTAGAATATAATTTACAAGGTTTATTTACTAACTCCCGTACATTTATGGGTTCGTCTCACAGTTTATTCACACCTTTTCTATAGATTTTTGGATCCTTTCCCACTATTTATTGGTATCGTCGCATTGAAAAGCAATACCCAATGATCTAAATCAGGGGTCTCCAAACTACGGCCAGCAAGTCGCATGCGGCCCTCGAGAGCCTGTTATGCGGCCCGTGATGGCTTTGTATAGGTTAAAATAAATAGTTAATTGTTGTGATTATTTTCATCAAAACTGTAATAGTTGATTTTTGAGACTTTAACCAAGCCGCAATAACCGAAAACTATAAAAAAACATTATATTTATAGTTATAGTATAATTATATAAAAATTCTGTTGGTAAAAACAAAGATTTAAAGCTTGCATTAGCTAAAGGCAACTAAAAACTAAACCGCGAACTAAAAAGTTTGGAAACCCCTAAATCCTAATCCCCTAAATCCCCTAATCTAAATGATCGTGGGAACGATCTAAAAAGCGGGATTTTGTCCCACCAATTTCGAAAAACAAAAAACAAAAAACCTTCGGCCGTATCGGGGTGGTCGTTCGTTCCCGGGAACGTTCGCCGCGACGCTCATTTTCACTCATTTCATAGCCCTCTATGATCAAAAATTAGAAAACCGTCTAGGTTTTGTTCTGCCCATTCTGCCCAACCCTGTCCACTCATAAGCGACGAACGTTCTTGGACGAACGACCACCCCGATACGGCCGCTTGATTAACCCCGGTAACGGTTTGCCATTTAAATAAAATTGAAAGATATTCAATTTAAACGGGTAAAGCCATGTGTTCCAAAATTTTTTTTATGAACTATTCATTCTGATTCAAGAGCTATATATTTTAGCTTTTTTAATATTATGTTGATGCATAAAGGATGTGATTACTCTACAATAATCAAGTTGAGCATTTTTATTATTTTTTGCTGAAGCCATTTTAGTAAAAACTCCATTTATAAAACAAGCAATAGATTTTTTGCTAAAGCTCATTGTATTTCAAGTTGAAAATAATCAACCCAACTCAATATAAACAAATTAAGTTAATCAAAGTATTGACGAAAATGGAAATATTCCCACGGTACAAGAACACAACTCTCGAAAAGGTTTTCGATTTTTGTTTTATCGACCAATTTAGTAAGAACATGTACGCGCTGAAAGCAGTTGAAAAATTGATCCCACCATCGCTGTAAAGGAACCATCGGCCTCGGTGGCGTAAATGCGTCGTTAGTGTTTTCCACGGAATTCAATTATTTAAAGCTTTTGCTGTTGAAGCCAGCCCAGCCCGAGCCACCCTCGTTCGTGATTCGTCACCGTGCACCGTTCAGCGTGGTTTGACTTGGAGAGCACCAGCAGCTTTCCAATATAGGTGTTAATCCGCGCCTTTCAGCCGGAGGTAGCGTGACCTACCAAACGTGTGTGTTAATTCGTACGCAGCCCCAAGGACGTACAAGGCAACACCGTTCACTAATCGTCGATATTTGTTTGCTTTCTCACACACACGCACACACACACACACGTGTGCGCATAAACACACATATCTGGGAAGTAAATCCGTCCCCCGGGAGGACGTCCTTTCGCTCCGGGTGATTCGTGGAAAAGCCTTTCTGCGCGCTTTGTGCAGCAGCGCTACGCCACCATGATCGGCCCTGCAGAAACTATGCGCTGCGTGTTTATGCTAATGCATATCGATTGCCTGGCAAATAATTGTCCCATCCACATGGCGGGGTGAACCGATTGCGGTTCGGTTGCGGTACTGGGCGCCTCCATCGCTCGGTTGACAGATTGGCTAACCGTGTGTAGGGGAGTGAAAGGATCGATTTAATTTTTGTAAACCACCTGCGCCACAATACTGCTATCGAGAATTTTATAGTACACTGAGGCATAACATTGCTGCACTCGAACTCGACGAAATTGCTTTAATGATTGAGCATATAATGGAATGGATGAATTATAATGAACTACGCGCCAGATTAAAAACTGCAGCTCAATTGAAAGATGAAATTTTGATGGCGATTCCGCTTGGAAGCATAATAATAGTCATGCATATTGGAAGGAGACTAGGTTAGGATGCTTCCTAAAAAGGCACAATCGGATGCTGTTTTTCTATGCAAATGGCTTTTCAATATTTTGGTACGTAAAACCGAGTTGCAATGGCTAATGATGTTTCAATTATTCTATTTAGATACATAGAATAACAAATTTTTAGTGTAAATTATGATAGAGCTGATAGTTAATTTTTACCCTTCAAAAAGATACTTTTTCAAGCTACAATCAATTAACAGACCTTAGCAATAGACTTTACAAAGCAAACAAATTATTACGAAATGGCAAAGCCCTCACCCAAATAGCTCTTGCAAACATTACACAACACAGCATGATCGATCGGCTTACGGTTCGATTCCTAATTAACCGTGTTGACCTGATTCCTCCAATAAAAGAAATCTGCTCGGCAGGGCTGGCTGCCAAGGGAAGATTTTTCCGACCCTGCCTGCCATTCGAAGGCAGCGTGCGGGCATCGATTGGCTCTGGTGCTGGCGTTACACAGCAACAAGCAACAACCTACCGGCTACTGACGGTTGCCGTTCCTTCCCTTGCTTCTGTGGGCGGCTTCCCAAAGCGGTCAAATTCATAATTCACAACCAACCCAGCCCCCGAAGTCCGAGCTGTGGTGGAATCGATCGCCGAACCTGGTCGGAATTTAGGTAGCCGTTCCTTTAGTTTTGATGATTTATTCATTCGCAGGACCTTTATTTTTACCCTTTCGCTCGTGCTGGGGTCCTTTTTTCTGATTTTGTTTCCCTGTCTTTCTTTTCCCTGTGCGCTCTGTGTCATTGCGGTCTCGTCATTATTGGTCACTGTCTGGTGCGATCCGATTGAACCCTTCTTCCTGGTTTGTTTTTACGTTTTTTTCTTCTTCTTACTTGCAGTAAGCATTCCTGCGTGTGGGCTCGCCGTGTGGGCGATGGCGCTTGTGGTACGAAGGGCGACCGGTGTCAGCCCTGTCTCGCTAACGATACGCTCATAAAGCTGAAGTTGTTCGACACGCGAAACAACTTCCATCGCTTCTTCAAGATTGGGTAGGTGTGTTTGGCCGCCGGTGCCCGCCGGCATCCTTCGCTGGTGACCACTAGGCGACAGGGCGAACGTGTTAATGGGCGGTTTCTGTTTTATTTTTTGCTTTTTTTTGCTTCCTTCTCTCCACCATCCTGTCCCGTTTGCAGAATGTCCTGCAGCGTAGACGGACTGCCGGCGGGGTGTAGACTCCGGGGCATGGGCTCAACCGTTCAGAGTGGTCCACTTAATTCGTCTTTGAGTGGGACGCAAGAATCAAGCAACAATGTCGTGCCGCTACAGCGAGCGCCATCGCAGAAGCCGTGCTGTTTCTGCTGGTGCTGCTGCTGCTCCTGCTCCTGGTAAGTGGTGTCAATCCACAGGCTCCCCTGTGCCAACCGTGCTCAGCTCAGCACTGTGTTGTTTCTCCCTCTCTTACTCTCTCTCTCTGTCTTGTTCTTTCCCTTTCTTTACATTTTCCTCGATTAAACACACACACACCATCGGAACGGATTGGAACGGATCGATCAAAACGCTACAACGAACATCGTGTACGAACGCTCCTGGTACTGGTTGCACCATCATCATCCTGCTGCACAGGGCTAAGTGGTAAGTGCTATTGAGCTAGCTTGATTTCACATTTTACGCCCACCGCCATAGCGAAGTATCCATCCAACTGTGCGCTTCCTTGAGTAATGTGGAGGGTCAATAACTTACGCCCCATCCTGATGGGGATCCAAAAAAAAACCCACCCGTCTCCGATTGGAGGAAAAGGTGTTTGATTATATTTATTAAAAAATACCCCCACGGTGGGAGGTGCTAAATCGTCGGTTGTAGGTCGTAACAACAAAAAAATGGTAGGCACAGCGTACAAAAAGGCTGACGGCACAATAGAGCGGCGCTCCGGGTTTGGGTTGGCCTAAAACCGGGCCAGAGCATAACATACGATCCATAAATATTGTGTCGGAAGCCGGAATGACCGGTAGGAATGTCGTTGTCGGTGTCTATTTTTGGTCCCAAACTTTGGGTCTTCCCGGGAACGATGATTGGTTAAAAAGGCTGGTGTGCTTTTGTGCGATGACCGGTAGCATTTGTCAGTTGCATGTTAGATGCTACACGTTGGATAAATGATACTTCGGAAAGATGATTTACAGTCTGGTTTTCCTGGTAAATTAATTTTACCCTCAAAGTGATCCCGTGCGCAGTTTTTAGACGTTTCAAGGCGTTTCCGTGTAATTCAGATAGCCTACCTTACAGGCGCATATGTATACGAAGCGTTTACTTTGTGTGCTTGAAAGATTGAATGGGATTTATTTGACAGCTGATAAGTGATAGGAATAAATTCATGTGATATTGCGCCATCAAATTTAGTTTTCAATCCATGATGTGTTTGAAATTTATTTTAATTGTTGCACTCTTAAAACACAACCGGATTACCCCTATATTAGTTATCTCGTTGATAACACAAGCTTGAGGGAGAAAGGGACTGGCCATCGTAACGAAAAAATAAACTAAAAACAGCAATATAAAGGAAAAAGCTTGCTCTTTAGTAGTTACATACCAACTAAAAGGATGTTATGTATCTTGCCTACCTTGCAGGCGTATTTCAACAGCTCTCTCGCACACACCACGTTATTATGTTACACATTTGATATCTTCAATCATCGTCACGTAACGACCTAATAATAACACAAAAATAAACATTGTCCTTCCTTTTGTTAAAAAATCAGTAACGACAAAGTTGGCTCTTTAGTAGTAAAATACTGTCTACAAAAGATGTATTGCATTTTGCCTACCTTGCAGGCGTAATTCAACAGCTCTCTGGTACACGCCACGTAATTATGTTCCATGTTTGAATTAAGAAACGTCATCGCCAGTGTAAAATTACCACTACCAAAACACGCAGCTATTGCAGCGCCACATGATGCTCAATGAATGCATGTTCCTAGCCGCGGAGGCGTGTGCAGTTCGTACTGGTCATCGGTGCGAAAACAAAAATCGGTAGATAAGATTCTGCTATCCACACAAATGTGTGATTGGAAAATTTGCCACTCGAAGATCGAAATGTGTGTGTGTGTGCGTTAATGGAGGGGAGTAGGGGGAAGGGATGAAAAGAGGGACAAAGGACAGTAAACGGGTAAAACTGAGCGGACTGTCGGTGTGTGTGTGTGTTTGGGTGCGTGTATGGTATCAGCCGCCACCACCATTGCTAGTTATTGTATGAATGAATGAATGGATGCTTTTCTTCTTGATCTTGCCGCAGATACTCTTTTCCTGATTTTGCCCATTGCTGTCATGCCTGGCACTCGATGACAAACGCATGCTTGTGCTCTTCGGATTCGTTCGCTACTGCGTGCTCTCCTTCATTGTCTTTTCTCGCCCCTATTTTCCTGCTCTCCGCGTTATCTCGCTGCTGTTTTGACTCTCTCACAGCTCGTTTCTCTCTCTTCGAAACCTTTGGAATGTTCTGTTATTTTCATCCACAAGTAAGACAGCGCGCGAATGCCGATGAGTATGTTTGCCTCCTTTGCGTGATTCTCTCTTGCTCTACAGCACGCTAATTACTCATTCACTTTCTACCCTTAGTTAAAACAATATTTAAAACAATTTGTTAAGTTGCTGTGGCATTGAGAAAAAACGAAAAGGAAAACACTATTTTTTTTCTTACTTTCCATCTGCTCAGTTCTGCTCTGGTGCGCTCACGCGACACCTTTCATCTCGAGCAATCCACTCTCTTCTGTATCTCTTCACAACTCCGCATTCGATGAATAAGCTCTCTTTCTCTCTGTCTGTGTATCGCTCTCGCTTGCTCTCGAACCAATCCTGCATATTATTGATAATAAAATTACACACCTGTATGAGTGATTTCTTCCCAACTCTCCATGGCACGCGAGCGAGAGCAAGAGGCGTGCGAGAGCAAGCACACTTCGAAGCCTTCCCGGGACAATCAACGGTGCAGCGGATGGTGGTTGTAGAGGGCCCAGGACCCAAGTGTGTGGGTTCGCGCTTTTTCCCTGATATTCCCTCGATTTAACTCACACACTGACACCTTTACAACACTCGCTCACTGGGTGTGTTTGTGGTGGTATGCGTGCCGTATTCTGCGTACTGGCAAGCGTTTCGTTAAGTTTTGGCCCACTCACCATCACCACCCAGTCACCCAATCACCCTTTCTGTGCGAGCTTTCGGGAACGCAAACTGAACGAAACTTTCACTCTTGCCCGATGTTTGCTCCAGCATTGTGAGTGTGTGTGTTTTTTCCCATACATTTCTGCTGTCTCATGCTATCTCTGTTGCACACATCCGTCGTCGTCGTGGTCGATGACGTGTAGCGCACGCCGTACATGCGATGCATGCGAGGGCCACATTTCGCATCGGCCAGAGGGAAGAGAGATATGCGATGGCTTACAGTTGCGCCCACCCGCGCGCACTGTGCCGCTGTGTGGTGAAGATGTAAAAATGTAAACAAAAATCCATCAACCCACCGACTCACGCGGAGAGGGTACGCGGAACACAAAGGCACGGTTCGCTGGACGACACCGAGTGTTGGTGCCCCGAAGGGTTAGGGACAGCGCTGGGTGCCGCGTTGGGTTTGGCGTGCGCGCCTGTCAGTCGGTGGATTCATTCGCTGGTCACCGTTCTAGGCGTGCGGTTCTCGGTGTTCTCGCGGGGCTTACACTCGGTGCTGGATACGGTTGATACGGGTGTGGTGGTTGTCGATCGTTTGACGGTTGGTTTGTGGCACGCAATGAGTAGAGTGTGCAGTGATTGCAAATAAATACATTTTTTGAGCACAAGCTTAGCAGTCCGACGGGTTGATGATCGTGCAGAATTGTGTTGTGTTTGAAGTTGTTCTCAAAGTGTTTCAATCTGATGTATCTCCGGAATGCTTAAAGCAAAACATTATTTTTTTGTGTTCCAAAATATTATTCCTTTCACTTGTGTGTTAGCAGTGATCGTACGCTCCGTGTTTGAAGTGGATTATATTTATCGCGCAACAATCGGGTGTACACCAAAACAGCAAATAAATCTACGCGCGTGCTAGTTTCCAGTGTCTCAATACCAGAGCATTACGTGCACGTATACACCAATCCAGCAGATCAGTGCGGTCCGAGGGGAATGAAAATTTCGGTGAAGATGCAAAGGAGAAAAACATACGGCCCTCACACACCTTGCGTGCTCTTATCCTCGCGTACTCGCGTTCATCCGCAACTGTGTGGTTTGCTAAATTCACCAAAACTAGTGCGCTACACAACACACACACACACACAGACACAAAACACCATCGTCTGATGATCACAGAATTAAAAGAAACAACGAAAAAACAGTTTACCCTCCTCCCACTGCACAGCACTCAGCGCGCTTTGCCCGTTGCTCCGTGCACGGTCTGGGTGAGATTGATCGTGATAATGTTTATTACCAGCAGAGCCGGAGGTGAATCGTGGTCCCCACTAAGTTTCCTCTTCAAGCTCTTCAGCGAGATCGTAGGAAAAGATCAATTGCACTGCTCGCCCCGGAATGTGCGACTTTTTGGAGCGTGTGCTTCTTATTTTGTGATGTCGATCGGCGCGGATGGGGATGGGGGGAAGCAAGATTGGAAGGTTTACAAATATTCCTCTTCCTCGGCGCGGCGCGGCTTCCGGCGACTGTTGGCCCGCACGTTGTTCCTAGAATTATCTACCGCATTTGCACGATGGGTAGTGTGCAGATGGGCGTTTTGCTTGAGTGTGTCATTTGAGGGCAAGGAGAAGCTGTGAAGCGATGTTGAATAAGTTTTATCGCTCCATCATCAACCTTGGGCTGGGGAATGTGTGTGAGTGTCTGTGTGTGTGATCGAATATTATATGCATGCTGAAATGCTTTAAATAATCGTTCAAACTGCAATGATGATAGTACGGCGCGGTGTTCAATTTATTCATGGAGACGCCTGGTTACTTGTACCGTTTTGAAATATTGAACTGTTTTTCTCAATTGATTCGATAAATCTAATCGATAAACGGAGAAGTCTTTATAAAATGATGTTTTCATACATTTAAAATGAAATTAAACTAACATTCACTATATTCAACTATTTACAAGGTTTGCATGGAGACGCCTAGTTGTTGAATCAAGTCGCAGCATTCATAATATGTTTCCGTTTATTGCCTCTTGTTTGAGCAGAAAATGAATTTTTGATCCCATTTTCAGCATCCTTCAAAACATAAAACGTTGATTTTCAATCAGCCTTGATAGCTAGCTGGTGGCACATAAAACCCTCATATGCAGTCTCCATGGAGGCGCCTGGTGATCAGTGCTTGATGTTGTTAAATTTTACCCTTTGCTTTTTAAAACGTACTTCAAACTATTTTCATCTTGCACCTATACGACCACAGTGGCACTTCCCTGAATGACCCGTTAACACGCCTTTTACGACGCTATACCGCACATAAAAAAGCTTTTTTCCCAATGACGTGTTTCATGGGCGAGATGAATCAAACGCGCCATGGAAACGAATAACATCCGCCGCTCGTAGCCCACCACTCTCGCGGCAGTGTAAAATCATCGTCTTTAATAGTGCCATTTGTGTTTTTGTTTTATTTTTTTTCCCATCCCTTCGTCTTAACATTTATGAGTGTCAAGCGCATTGCATGATTGCAGCCTTTCAGACTTGGCTTGCCTCCCTGCAACGTCATCATCGTCACTACTTTCAATCACGCGTTTGCTTTTGTTCGCGTTTGCTCAAATCAATCACCGTGATTGAGCTGTTTGAGAGATCGCTTCCTTCACACTCCACTCCTTGTCCATCCAATCGTGCCGTGGTGCTAACGGGAACCCGATAGTTAAAGTGCTCAATCTATCAGCCGCTGCCTTAATAGGCAGCATTCCAAAGGCTTCGTGTGTCATCCGGACGCTCCCGGTGACATAATCGATTAAGGCAAGTGTCATTTGCCACACAGCAGGCGTCATTTGCCTGCGTCGGTTCGATCGACTCCCAGGCGTCCAACATCGTCCAACGGCTGCCGTGTGCAAGAAAACGGGCGTTGTTCCAAACACATGCACCTAATCAACAAGTAGTGCATCTGGACGGTAACCTTGCTGCACCACCTTGCCCTTCCCCCGCCAATCAGCCGGAAGTCGGTGTTGTTGCACCGCCTGCAAGGGTATATCACCTTCGTCCGGGTTCCTTGTTGCTTCAACGGTGGCGTCTAATTTTATCGTACAGTAGCGTGCACATGTGGTGTTCACCATTGAAGCCAACGGGGTCGCAATGGGACGAAATGTGTAGCTGCACTTTGCGTGATTCCACGTGCAATACAAAGCGAAGGGCAGGCAAGGCAGGAACCGCTCCATACCTAAATATACCTCATATTCGAGGTCTAGTTTAATGCCGTTCCATGATCGGGATCGGGAAGGACTTGAGGGCAAGGTTCGGGTGCGGTTTAGGATGGGGACTTTGAATAACATAAAATCGTGCATTTGAAAGCGTATTTCAAGCCGGAGTTGATTTTTGCGCTGCTAAATTGGAAAAGTTGTGTGCTGCTACTGCTGCTGCTGCTGCTCGCACAACATACAAGTGTTGCTTGATGGATTTATGGGGTGCAGTTGCCTGTTGAACAATACCGCTTGAACAGTACCACAAGTGTAGCTAGCGAGTGAAACTAACGTTTACGAGGAAGTCACAAAAGTGTGTGTGTGTGTGTGTGTGTTTTTTTTTTAAGTTTCTGATCCTGGTTCGTGCTGCTGGCTGTTTGCCAACATCAATTTCTAATTAGTGTTGCTGTCATAATTTAATTACATACAGCGCAACTACTGTAATTTTGTTTATTCAACTATTATAACGCGTAGATGGTTGAATCATACAATATAAATATTGTAATCGTGTACATTCACAGTAGAGATCATGAAACTATAGAAATTATTTTCTTGCAAACATTTATAAATGGAACAATTCGCACAAATAATGTTTAGACCTCTTCAACAACTGGTATACAAATGGAGTAAACGACTTTTGAATGAGGATTTCATCCTTTGATTTGGTTATGTTTTTCATGAAGCGTTGCCATAAGTTATCTAAAATAGAAATAATACCATTACAGTTAACAAAACTAGACTGAAAAGATATTGCTCAAATCGGAAACAGCATTGTAAGGTATACGGCCTACTCCGTCTCGTGAACTGTATAGTGGGGGAGATAAACTCCCAAGCAATAGCCTTGAAAAAGGCTGGCACCCCGATTCGAACTTCCGCCTTCCTACCGGCGGAATTCTTACTGAAGTCTTATCATTCTCATCGGGAATCGAATTTCCCATAAAGAATAATACTCACCAAAAAGCTTAAAGAGAGAGTTATTACTGGAATTCTAGTTCGATCTATATGTGATTTCCGCGGTTTTAAATTAGGAGCCTAGCGTGCTTTGCTAGCGTTTGATATGGTTTCTCTTATAATTCTAGTTGAATTAAACAAAATTCCAACTGGAATTTTTATAATGGGTTTTCTGGTTGAGCCGCAGTTTAAGGAAGTGTTCTGCCTATCTCAAAATCTAACAAGCATAGAACCACATCCTTCATGCAGTGATATTGCATTTAAATATTCAATGAATTGTTTTTTTCTATCAAAACCCATTAATCTTCATTGTGGACAGCTCTATTGTCCTGCGTGGAAAATAGCAGAAAAAAACCGCATGAAAAAAAAAGAACTCGCACAAAACCGTGCCGTAAGTAAATCGTCACAATAAAATGTGCGTTTCCCCGTACCGTCAACGAAAGGCGGGAGGAAGAGGTTGGGCGAGCTCTGTCGCATTGTAACGGGGGAACACAAACATCTGTCATAAAACCTTGATGGTGACAGTTTTTCGGACGCCAATCGTCAAACCGCCACCGTGTTCATAACGATATTTTATCGATTGTGCGTCGCGTTGCGCTGGGTGCGTAGCGATTTGTTCGTTTCGGTGCGTCTCACTATCGCACTACCGGGCGATATTAATGTGCCACCCTCAGTCCCTCGGCCGGTTTTTATATCGCTGCGCGCGTTTAAGCGTTTCCCAATGCACACGTGTAGCACGGCTGGGAAGGCCAACGGCTACGTGGGTCATGGGGGAAATGGTAAAGAATGGAGAGGTCGAAGCAAAATTTTCACAGCATTTGGGGCTCGCGATCGCGCACACCACCGGCGCCAGGGGGCGGTATGGGGAGAGTGCTAACGATGATGACGGGTTTTTTTTCGTAACGCTTACAGCTGGCACGATGAATTAAGGCTTGTAATGGAGGGCAGGGGTAGTTTTTCGTTCTAGCTCCATTCCAACTTTCTTGAGCCGTTTTCTGTTCTGTTCCTTTTGCCTTCTTTTTTTTACGCCACAACGCTCACTTTACGAAACAAACAACAAGGCGCTATTGGGGGTTTTGGGATAGTTACCAACAGTGTGCAACACAAAGGCAGTGGATTGTTCGAGGTTTACTATTTAATGCCTCACTAATGGTTTTTTTTTCTCTTGTTGTACCGCTTACAAATGGTGGTGGCCTTCTTTGGATTCCATTTTTGCGTCATCTTTTCTTCGTAGGAAGGAACCTTCAAGGATAGCAAGCTAGTCTCACTGGAACCACGGTGTGGAAAAGATCCGCTTGCCTAGAAAGAGGACGCAAAACTACACAGTCAGCAAACGAAAACAATAATCAGAATGGCCCCGCGCAAAAAGAGCCGCCAAAAATCTTTCCACTTCTTTTTGCTTTTTTGTGTTCTCTTTTGTTTTCCTGTGAAGGATGATTATTGGGAATTTTTGTACGCTAGAAGTGGGCAAAACTTTAGGCAAAAGCACACGCAAAAAAGGTCAAGAACAGTGAACCGGTGACATCATTCGTTGGCACACAAAAATGGCCAAGCAAGAAGATGCGTCTGAAATCCGTGCAGCCGTGTGTGATTGAAAGCGTTAACGAGGCCGAAGCTTCTGCCAAAACGGACGCACGTTGTTTGTGCTATTGCAAGGGATTTGGACGTGTGCAACGAACAATCAAACGAAATGGGTAGAAATGCCGATGGGAGAAAATAATAGAACCTGCCTTTTGAGTGTTTGTGCACTGGTTGCACTGTTTGCCGGATGACAAATCCTGCATCCTGCACTCATCACGGCATCCATTCTGGTGTCGCCATTCTGGCTTATAATTTCCCATTTACAAAGCACCCAAGTCGTTACACTCGCGGCATGCGGATGCAATTTTGTTGCTCATTTATCAGCACAGCACGATCGTTGCGTGTACCATGCGGAGCTGTGTAGTCGTTATGGAGCAACAGAAGAAAAGCAATATTTATAACTGCTTAGTAGTCAGTTTTTGTTGCACCAGTTTGTGTGTGTGTGTGCTAGGACATAACTGCAGCAGCGCTCTCATTTGCACATCAGCACAGTATGCTTTATCTTCATCATTTCCGTGCCGGCATCCTTGACGACGGTGGAGTGGAGTATGAATATTTCTCGGCGATTTGCAAGTATGATAGTACAATGATTTACCGCGCTATCACTTTTTTGCACTTGCTCTTGGGCTGTACTTTGGTAAGGGGGTTTGTGCGGTGCTACGAATATGAAACAAGATGTTGTTAACTTACAGACAATTCTGGGTTACGCTATGGGGATTTGTTAAGGTTTTCGTTGAATCCCTGACGGTATAAATTATATTGATTTTGACATTATTGTTAACAGCACTTGAAGGAATCATTGCGTCACTTTTAAATGTATTAAATGTACAGTGTAAAATAAAAGCCACCAACATACTTTTTTGTAACAAAAAACGATGAAATGTAACTGTGATTGCATACATTTAGGCGCTTCAAATCATATTCGTGCACAATTTCCTCCTTTTTGTTTCCTTCTACAACATTTAAGGTGTAGAACACAGTAACGCACCTAGCAAGAAAGCGAGACTTTATCTCTTTAAATCAAGAACAAAGGAACAGTAATTAATTAGCTGTACATGATGTGTCCGACGAATCATAACCCTGTCGTTGCCTGTCTGTGCCAGAATTATAAATCCTGTACACACGAGCTATGCTTTAACCGGTGAGGACAAAGGACGTTCAACCGGATTGATGGTTGAAATCTTTTCCCAGCACATATCCTACCCCGCCCACGCCAGTTCGCATAGATTCCTTTCATCCATTTTAATGCACAATGAACGCGCTTAAGCCCTCTGTGCGAGAGGTAAGGGATTAATATCGAGCTGCCTCGAACGCCATATCGGGTGCGCTTTAGCTACCGCCTCCGACAGCTGAGTGATTGAGAGGAGTGCGGCCTACGGCGTTCCGTTCGGCGCTAATCCGACACCTATATCCGAAAACGTACCGATAAACCGGGGCCAAAACGGGGAAGTGGAGCCGTCTGCCTGGTTCGGTTGCGATTACGAACTGTCGGGATGCTAATTACATTTCCTTCGCACCGGTACAAAGACACACAGAAAATTGCAATGTGTGTGCTTGGTGGGTGTGTGCACTAAATTTCTTACTCAAGCACAAATGACACCCGGCAATGTTTTTAGCTGAATTGAATTAAACCACTATCACACTGCACCGGCAACACACAGCCCTGTTCCTTCACTTTGAAGTGTTCATAAATGACCCATTTTGCTCCCGCACTGTGCAACTGTGCTGTATACGGGAGGGAGAGGAACGCTGTGGAGGACAAGAAGAGCCCTAGAACAGTTCAGCACTGCACTGCAATGTGGCCGTTGGCATAGATACCCTTCGTTAGTAACACACCTGTCTTCTCCCGCTTTTTGCAGGCATGGGCTATGAGCTTGAGACAGGAGAAATCGGAGAGAGTGAAATTCAATTAAAAATTAATTTTAAAATCTCGCCCGTTCCGCATCGTCATCTGTACGTTGCAGGGTAGCAGTGTGGTGTGCAGGGTCTTTGCACTGCTGCACTAAGGGTACACTACTGTTGCCACTAGTGGTAGTTGACCTGCCTGCGAGCGCTCCGATTGATGATGGTGGTGCTGGTGGCGGTGGAAGTGAATGTGTTTGCCATGAAACTGTCACTATAAAACATCACCCAACTGGACGTGGAATGGACGTGCAGGGGTTTAGTGTCTTTTTTTGTTGCAATTTTGCTCTCTTTCTCTGACGTGTCACATTCCAATCAAGCGTATTTCGAATAAGAATAAAGTTTAGGTATTTATAAATGCTAATAAAATGCTAATATGATAGAAAGTTCAAAAGGATTAATATAGTTTTAGCTTTAAAAAATGCGTTAAGCTACAGTTTGTGATGAAAGAGCTGTAAACACTGCATGAGAAGATGATAGAACGATATTGGTCCGCTGTTTGCTGTGCCTGTGGTGCAATATTTTTGTAATGGATACTTTGGTACTTTAACATCACCACGAGGTAGCTTAAGTTAAATGCCAGTTTTGACTTATATCTTCCCATCGGCCTGTGAATTCTAGTTTATTACCTTTTTTATTTGTTCTTACAATTTCTTACATTGAAATTGATTTTTTGTTCCTTTTTTAATGTTTAAAGCATTAAAACTCTACAATTTAAAATCCTGCCAGCTTGATTTCACTTTGATTCATAATTCCTGTTCCCATCCTGCACGGTAACTACACAAAAGTACACAGTATATGTGTGCGTGTATGTGCGTCCATCCTGACCCTCTTCACTAACAATTCCCCGAACGCCACTTGGCCTACTCAGCGAAGCATGTGTGTGTGTGTGTGTGTATCTCTGCACTATAGATGACTGACATATGCCTTTAGCGAAAAAAAAAGGATGAGACGTGGGGCACGCTAAAAGAAATAGATCAATCCATTCACCCGGCTAAAGCACCCACACACGGAGTACCCATTTCAAAGGCGGCCCTAGACGAACGTGAACCGAAAAGTCAGCAAAGCCCTATTTTACCCGCGCCCCCCCGGGGGGGAAGCAGCACCTCCAGGGTCACTTCACTGGAGGGCGTTTTCGTTTCGAAGCGATGTGTACAGTGGCAGGAAGGTTGGCGAGAATGGTTGGTCGCTCCATCGCGATTAGCTTCGGCAAAGGCAAGAAATTGCCACTCTTCCGTACGGTTGCACCCGTGTGCCCTCGTTGCGGGTTGCTGACAGATTCAGCTCCTCGTTTGATTTGCTCGGCGCGCCTGGCACGCTAAACGTTCGGGACAGGCATCTTGCAAATGATGGCCAAAGCCTTGCCTTGGATCCCTCTCGTCACGTCGTGGGCTATCTGCTATTTTTATTTCACTTTTTAAGGCTTAAATGTTCCCCTCGTCTCGGTTCCAACTCCCCGTCCTGCTGCCAAATGTGCAAATGTGTTGTAAGATGTAAGGAAGCAAATGAGAAAAGATGTTGTCCGTAGCGCACGGCGTAAAGGGACTGAGAATGGAAATGTTTCGCTCGCCACGCTCAGCGTTTGATGCTCCATTTTTTTGTTGCTGACTCACTGGTGCGATTCTAATAGCCTCAAAGCCTTCGCTGTTCGCGGGAACTTGCAAAATAAAACGGCCCAACAGCAGTACGCTCATCAGGTTGTCGATTTGAATCCATCGGCTCGTGTGTTGATTGATGAAAGCCGCTTGCGCTGTTGATGCCACTGCTGCTGCTGCTGCTGCTGCTGGTTGATGCCTTCTGCCCCGATGAGCCCCGTGATGATAAACATTATGGGGCTTCTTTGCTTTGTTGTTTGGGGCAGGCTTTCTGGAAACAAGCAACGTAACGAAACCTTCGGACGAAACCCATCCACAGTGTGTTCCTGCTTTGATCCGATGCCAAACATTGGAACAGAGTGGGACCCACACAATACAGGGGCGTTTGGCACCTCATCGAGCAGCATTATCTGGCCACCTGAGGGCAGCAGGCTGCTTCATCAGGGTCGGGCGATGTGTTCGTGAAACGGTTGAATGACTGGACCGGTTAAAAGTGCTTTAAATAATTGCCCGTGGGTGGAACACGGATAGCTACCCCCACGTGATCGGGGTTGGATTTGGGTGTGCTGTGTGGAGTTTATTTTTGTGCAACATTGAACCCGAATATCCTGGGCGGATGTGTGTGTGTGTATTTTTTTGTCTTGGTGACATGTATAGTGACTTCATTGAGGAGCTATTTAACATTTTGTTTTCTTTTTTACGTGTGTTATTTTTATTATGGCAAGGTTCAAAGAAATTAGAAGAATTTAGTTCACAATAGATTCAATGTTCCGCGAAGTGCGATTCACTGGTGTTCCATCATTCCGTGGGCGTACAATGAAACGAGAATAGGAAGGCCGTTGTTTGATGTTGACTGTACCTTTTAGTGTAAAAAAATAATATATGAACACTGAGGCTTCTGTCTGTTATACGAAAACTGTCTCTATAATAGATTGAAGGCAAGAAATTGATGAAAATCATCCACATAAATGACTAAAAATTAAAATTGAAATGCGTTTTACCTCAAAAGCATATAAATAAAGCCTGCAGATCCTGGTCACGGCACCGATGATGTCAATTTCATCTCATATTCAAACGAACCCAAAGCGATAGAAACACTTGGGTTTTCTAGTCATCAATTAGATTCAAATAATCGATTACATTACTGACCACCACCAACATAATGTTTGGTTATGTTTTTCCATCCCAATTCCATTTGCAAGTGGCGCAAAAAAAGAGCAGCTTCTCTGTTTGTGCTTTTCCAAGCAAATTAAATATTCCTGTTAGAGAGGCCCCTCAATTACGAACATAAACTGTCCGTGTTTGCCCCGTGTTTGCTCAAGCAATACCACAAAGCATGCAACCCTCCCGCCGCCCGGCCATTCCAACCCACCGTGTGCAGGGAGTGTTCCGTTTCAAGGCTGCTGCGAGCGCCCATTGTAATGACGCTTTTAAACCACTTTCATGTCACCGCGCATCAGGAAGCGGCAGGTTGTGCTTGTCTATTTCCTTCCGCTCTCTCGCGCCCGCTCGCTCGCTCCAGCCCAATCCTTCATTGTCCTTCGAAGCCCTCCAAGAATGTGGCACCGTACACTGTACGCTGGAGTATGTGTGTGATCTATTTCTTTTGAAACAGTACACCCCACTACCACCTGCACCAAAATGTAGAGGGCCGGTTTCAAAGGAGGAGAGGCTAAAACAACAGCAGCAAACAAACAGCGAATGAACAAAAAGCACCATATTTCCACTCCATTTTCCACGCGTATGGGGTGGGGAAGGGAGCAGGGAGTGGGACAACTAACAGCGGGCAGCGATGCGCGAAGGTGGAGCAACGCGGCGAGCAACAGAAAAACAAAACACATTAGTGATAGGAATTGGCTGCCACGCTTCAATGCACTTAACCTGCCCTAAGGACAATTGTTTAGCCAGCTAAATAAAGACTAACCCAGTGCAAATAGATTCAACAGCCTCTGGGGCAACCTGCTTGGGTCGGGGTTGTATGTGGCGCTTGCAAAAGCACCAACCACGGGTTGACTCCTAACTCCTCTCCAGGCTGGGCCGGTTCACCAGGTCAAGGAAGCGCAGGAAAGCGCCAGAAAGCGGCAGCAGCAGCAACACACTGCAACATCCAAGAACAATACGAAAAGGCACCGACTTACTTACGGGTTGGCGGAAATGAATAAAACAACAAACGAAACTTCAACACCGGAAGCGAGAGTTTCTTCCTGAAGCCGCGCACCTTTCCCCACCGGCTGCCCTTCCGTTCTGGGTTGGGGGTGCGCGTTGCTGCACCAGCTGGACACCCGTGTGGTGCTTTTGCCCTTTTTGTTTTCTGCCGGCAGGAGTGGTTGGGCCATTGTTTTTCTTTGTTTCTGTTTTTTTGCTTTGCTTTGCTGTTTTGCGTTCACGGGAAAGGCAATTCGTTTGCATGCCCTCTGGGGAGGGGGACGTTGGCGCGCGAGCGCCCACTTGTTTGGGGTGAGTTACAACTTGTCCCATGCCTTGCACGGACAAATGTATGTGCACCGACCAAGCGGTGAAGTAAAATAAAATCCCTTTGCCCTGTGGTAAAATAATAATGAAGAATAACAGGCGAAAGGTGATGGTGTGTTGCCGGAGAATTTTTACTACAAAGAAAAAGGGGACCAACCCATCGTTGTCGTTCGAAACTTTCGGAACTCTCGGAACCAAACGTTTTATGGAAACCGGGTTTTCAGTTCACAGACGCTGGGGCTTGTTGATTAAAAATTCAAACCGGACGTTGCCAAACAAATCGCCCCACGTTTGTCTGCAACCATTTCTGGCCCAGAACGTGATATGGGGATATGGTCAATAAACGGTGAAAGGTTGTTTTCCAATAACGGTGTGTTTCTCGTTTCACATCACTAGCCCGGGCTCGCACAAAATTGAATCGTGCCGAATGCAAAAAGGGACTGTTGCTGTTGTTTCGTCCGCTATCCGTACCGTCGAAAGGACAGTGGGAACTTCAGTGTTAGCCGTGTGCGACTTTTCGAGTGGGCTCACTCAGCGCGACCCGAACCCATGCGCTGCCACGGTTCCTTTCGCTTTGCTATCATTCACGATCACGAAAGGGTGTAACGAAAATTGATACAAATTGAATGGAAGACAGAGAACAGCTTTGAATACTCTTTGCTAGTGTGAGAAAGTGGATCCAGTCCAGGCTGGTTTATCGGTTCGGGTGAATGAACATCGTTGGAGCTGAGGGATTCAGTTGTGATCAGTTTTATTTGATTAAATCGTTCCTCCAGTGTGACAGTACAGAATGGTAATGTGTCTTTTCGTTTAGATTAATTCAATCCATATGAGAAACCGGTTCTAGAAACCGGAGAAACCCGGTTTTTACAACATATATGAAATATTAGCTTTGCAAAAATTGATTACGACAACAGCTGAATGTCTAAAGCATCTCTTTTCAGGAGATAGTTCAGATGATATGTCATTATTCAGCAAACTTAATATTGTGGTGGATTGCTTATAGTAATATCTTAGTTGTAATCAAGTAGCCATTGGTTACAGCAAACGTGGTTGCACTGAATATCGAATAAGAATAAGAACTATTCACAGATTGGATCTGACCTCTGACCTCTGATGTAAAGTCTTTCCAATCTAAGAAAATCTTATAAGTTAACGCCCAACGTTCACTTTAAAGTCTGGACATCGTTATTTAATTATTCAAAAATTAAACTGTAGTATCCACAACATTCTTCTTGGTCAATGTTCTTACTTTTTAATTAAATCCTCCACATTTTTTCAATCACAAACTCCCGCTGAAACTGCCATGTTTCACTCCATGACATATCAAACTGTATTGAGCTACAAAATAAGTTGAAAAAGACGTTCGATCAACGTGATCGTGTGTTCACTAGCACAACCTCAACGAGACACATGTACTACCTTCATCGTGAAACTTCGCCTCATCCGCATCGACAACCGAACCGAACGCGTTGGCACTTCCATCAAAACAAACCCATTAAAACTTTATTATCACCCGGTTGGCGAGTGGGACACGAAACGTGGTCCAGAACTGAAACCATGTGGCCCATTCATCCCAACGGCAAACCTTAAGCTTGACCAGGGGGCCTGGCGCTGGGCCGAAAAATCGTTGCGTTCCAAAAAAAAACACGCACACATGAAAGTAATGTGCACACATTTGTGGCGAACTACTAATAACCGCTGCTGCTGCTGACCCTTGTTTGCTCGCACCAAGTGCCATACAGCACGTTGGAGGATGCCGCCCGTAACTGACATCATCAGCGCCATCCGGGGGGAGAAAACCCATCATCAAAGTAATTAACCTCAAATATGATGCGCCCGGTTCACGTATCTCGGGTGCGACATCCTCCTCACCGTGGTCCGTGCTAAGGAAGTGTACCGGCTGGGGACGTTCCTACGTGTGTGTGTCCAGGGGATGATTCAATATGAGTTTCGTGGTGACGTCTGTCGCGGCAAAGGGTGTGTAAGTTGCTGCCAAAAGGGAGAAGGATAAAGTTTGGCAAAATTCTCGACACACGAACGAGGGAGCAAGCGTGCTGCAAGCGTAAACAGAGCTGTCACACGTGTACACCCTTGTTTTGACAGATGGCGATGGCCACTAACACGCTTTTGACAGATGCGACAAGGTAGTGAGTGATGAAGATGTTTGACGTATTACTGAAGTATTGGCAGAAGAGCAATTATTATGTTAGTGGCAGAACTTTGTACTAATAACACTGAATTTAAATCGGAATAATTGGAACAGCTGAAAGAAGCAAATTGATTGGAACTAAATTGGATAAATGGTTCTAGCATCTTGTTTCATTCGGATCTCAGAATAATTCATCATTCGTATAATTGCTTAACACTCCGCTATATGTCCTGTGACACATCGCCATATCGTTTCTTCCCATGGACCGTCCACATGAAACGTCCACAGATACGGCATGATACGGCAAGAGGTGATTACACTTTTGAAAGGAACATTCTCTAAGGTGGGTGTTTGTCTAAGGCTGTCTCTAACATGATGTCTAGTGCTTCAACACACCGTGCAGCTAGTGCCGGAAATGAGCGCCAGCCGGTGTCCGGTGCTGGCCGTGGTAGACAATCATTAAATTGCCACTAATACATGCACCCTTCGTTTCACCCACCCGCTCCGCTTGATCGTGCCCGCCCAATGCTGATTAGGCAGCTAAATTCTCTTTAGCTAATTTTATTCATGTTCAAGACTGTGTGTCATTAGTGGGGCCTCGGACGCTACGCTGCGGGCGCCAAGGCGCTAGGCGGAAGGGTCGGAAAATGCAAATTGATTGTGCAGCGATTGTGCAGTGCAGTGCAAGGAGTCAGGTGCTGTTTGCTCTTTGGTGCTGTTTCCTTCGGTGGAGATAATACGATTGATAAACCATTTCGCCAGCTTGTGGTTTTTGCATTCAGATGCCCCAGGACCTCTTTAGTGTTTGGTATTTACATTTTCTTGTGGCATTTTGCGTCTATTCCCCGCCGTAATGCAATGTGCAGCCAAGTGAATAATCCAGGTGCAAAGACAACAACATCAAACCCACTACTACCACGACTATCTTAATCCCTTCCAGCAGCAGTGCAGTAAAATTTAAATCAACCAACCAAAACAACGTCAAAAAGTGTCCCCTCGTGTGCGATTAAGATTTCCGCGTACCGTCCACGTAACGGCGTGTGTGTGTGTGTGTTCGCCAGTGTGTGCCATTCCCCCCTCCCAAGTACTTACCCCCCCCCCCCTTGTTTTGGATGTCGCACGTGAAGCGACGCTTCCGCTCGCGCGCCAACCTTCCCGGAAAGTGGGTGGAAAGACAAAACCTTAAGTGCTGCGCAAACATGTCGAAACAATAGACTCGGGTAACAGTGTGTACGAGCGCGCGTGCCAGTGTGTGTGTGTGTGTTGATGAAGGTGTGTCACTATCCTGGCGGGCAAGCTGGGAAGAGCTAAGCTTCGCTAGCCTCGCTAGCCTTCCCCCTTGCAAACCGGCGGCCCGGCAAAGTGTGACAACGCTTCAACCAAAGGCGCCCCAACCCCAAACCGACCGGGTCAAGTGTTTGCACTGTCACATTAACTCAAACCGTTGGCCATTTTGTGCGCACTGTGCCAGTGGGTTGACTCTGGCGTGCATCTCGCAGTGTTCACAGGTGTGTGTGTGTGTGTGTGGCTGTGTCATCGTAAACGGTAATCCATCCACTCCGGTATGGCCGAAAAATGGCGCCAGGCGATTGGAAAAATTCGAAAGGGGTAAGAGTGAAGTGGAAAAAAACCGGGAAAATGAGAGAAGCAGAGCGAGCGACTGTGACCGTTAAATGCCTAATGGCGGTTTGAAGTAGAGGAGAAGATTGTTGGTTTTAGGTACCAGGCGCGCTCTCAGGTGGAGTGTTATCTTAATTGGTGTTGATTTTAGGCTTAGCTAAATGTCAATTCGTCGATTCGAACGTTTTGTTTGTGATAGGTTGTTTGCGATGAGATTCTGAGAAACTAATTTAAAAAAAAATAACAAAGCAAATAATCCTTCAAGCAATCTTCACCAGGTGTCCTCCTCCTCTTTAATTCTTGTGGCATAATTCTAATTGTTCAATCTTTGTTGCCTAAACCGAGATTTCTATGTTCCTTTTTTACATTTTCGAGTTGACTAAAAGTAGTCTAATTAGTAACTTATTTTCATTACATTACTATGAAATGATTTTCCTTTGCTATGAAATGTAAACGGCTAAACTGTGCTTCCCGAAAATATCTCTACAAAGCTTACAGCTGATTTTTGTGCTGCCTTTTCGGTGACATTTAATAAAATATTCCATAGGCAACAGTTCGTTAGATAGCGAAAAAACCCCTGCTACACAACAGTGGTAGTATTTGCTATCCACACACCTCATAAGCTATCGGCGTTTCAAAACCAAATAAACCCGCCTGCGGCTCCAACGAAAAGACGATCCGCTCCCGATGGCTTCCTACACATACACACTCTTTCTCTCACACTCTCTACAGCCCCTCCAGCAGACCAAAAAAAGGTCACCCGGTGACGCAAGGCTTCGTTAAATTTAGCAAAAAGCAAGTGTGGTAGCATAAATTCAATAATAACCGCTACGTGACAAATCTTCCATTCTCTGCTGCTGCTGCCGCTGCTGCTGAATAAAAAATAACGGATAAAAGATTGCATTCCTGGCGTCCGCTTCCTGTGCCCTTCTGCGCGATCACGTGCAAGACAGTCGGTGGGGCCCATTCATCCCATTGCTGGTTTCTTTATTCATCCTGCTCCGAATTCTCCACCACCCGAGGGTACGGCCCCGACAGCTTCTTGATCCTGGGGGTTGGCTCTCAGCGTGCAGATGGGGAATATCATTGATAAATATTCGAGGACAGCAGAGCCCCCGTGTGGGGTGCCTTTGGCTTCATGCCATTCTCCACTGCTGCTACTACTGGGCTGTCTGTTGGTCCTCTCTGTCGCTCAGTCTCATTTGCATGTGCGTTCCTCTTCTGGCAGGTGTGCGGTAGATATATATACATATTTCCATATTTTGTTTGCTCGGGGCTGCTCGGAAGCTTCGTTCATAAATTTTATATGCCGGAACTGTAACGATCAAACCATAAACACAAATACACACACACATATATATATACACACTCCTCCCATGCACCTGAAACGGGGACGGGGCTGCAGATGACAGAGCAGACAGAGATCGCATCCATTGATTAATTCAAGCCCTTTTGCTAGCCGGAAAATTATCCTACCGGTGGGCTGTTATTCTCCTATCCTGTCCTCCACAAATAAAAAAAAAAACCCCAAAACATCCCTTCACAACGGAAGCATTTTGTCACTGTGTTCGTAATTTATTGTCAAGGCTTTACCGGCCGGCATAAGTATGAATACTTCATGCAGTTAAAGCAGAGCAGTAAAGCCCGGAAGACAAATGTGTGATAATAAACAAAAGTACATTTAGCTAAGTTGTCTAGCAATCAAAAAAAGAGGGGGGGGGGACTGTCGAGAGAAAAAGGGAAAATTGAAAAGCTGCTCATTAGAAAATAATCAATCACTGTCAACGATCTTGCTCTCGTGCACCTGCCGGCACATAGTTGTATAGAATTAGTAAGGGGAAAAAACGCTGCTCTAATTGTTGTCATTCAGCATCTAAAAAAACATAAAACTAATTTCCGTCATGCGTGTGCTGTTTTGTGCTCTCTCTCTCTACTTTCAGTTTGGCTATAAAAAATGCAGAAGACAATGGGCCTACGAAAAAAGACCAAGCTAGTTCCGATACCCTATTCGATGGTGAACAGTGAGTAGTTTCTCTTGCGCCCGTATGAATCTCGCCATGACTCGTGTCAATGTTTTAAGTGCTTTTGTTTCTGGTTTAGTGTGTGTTTGAAGTGGTTGACTTCAGGTCATTATTTATATTTTGCTTTTATTTCTTTCTTGTTCAAAGTTTTGTCATTTTGTTTAACTATATTTTAATTCTTTCTTTTTCTTTTGTTTTTTTTTTATTATTGTTTTACTGTTTTATTGTTTACTTTTTATGTTTTTTGTTGAATTTGATTTTGTTTTTAAGTTGAATTTTACTTTTAATTTTCTTGTGCTTTATCAGCGTTCATTAAATGTTTTTATCGTTTATTTAGATTACTTTTTGGGATGCATATTTATTGAATGTGCCATTCGGTCTAGGATACTTTAGAGAATCAAATATTTTGTTTGTTATTATTTGACGTTTTGAATTCATTTTCAAATATTTAAATACCTCAACTCGGGCATTTCAAGTTCCCATTTATTTGAAAATCAGTTGACACATATTGTATCCGCTATAAAAAAAAATAAACTGAAAACTTTTCGTCTCTAGTTTTTGCTTGAAATTGTATCACTGTATTTGCGATTTATTTTATTTTTTTGCTCTTTAACAACTCTGTGTGTATAATATTTTCCCAACCAGCTGTACACCTTTGATATTGGAAACTAGTTTCTCCTACACATCGCTCACCTTCATGCCCGTTGTTTATTCTATTATTATTTCTATCAATTCCATCACCTCCCATCAGCCCTTGGGCGGCTGCCCCACTGTGTGATGCTGTCAATGTGTAGCTATTAATTAAAATTGAACAAATGAACAGCTTTGCACTTCCCGCTTAAGCATACCCACCCAACCCGCTGAAAAACGCTCATTTCCATACACATATTCTTTCTCTCTTGCTCTCTCCCACCCGCAACAAACACCTCGTTCCCAGACCAACGCTAGAGGAGATACGCAGCTGGGGCAAAAGCTTCGACAAACTAATGCGAAGCCCCAGCGGGCGAAAAGCGTTCCGGGAATTTCTGCGCTGCGAGTACAGCGAGGAAAACATACTCTTCTGGCTGGCCTGCGAAGAGCTGAAGAAGGAGACGAACCCGGAAGCGATAGAGGAGAAGGCTAGGTTTATTTATGAAGACTATATCTCGATTTTATCGCCGAAAGAGGTAAGCAAACCCCTGCGGTGCTGTAGGATGGGGGAAGAAAGCACGATAATTACTTGACATTTCGCTTTAATTTTACCCCCTTTTTTCTGTGTTTACGTGTCTCCCCTTTTATCCGCAGGTATCGTTAGACTCGCGTGTAAGGGAAATAGTTAATAGGAATATGGTGGAACCAACGCCGCACACTTTCGACGAAGCTCAACTACAAATTTATACACTTATGCATAGAGATTCGTATCCAAGGTAGGATTTATTAGATTATTTTTATAGAGAAATTTAATTGCACCTGGAATAAACATCAATTAAAATGACCCAATCGGTTCTGCATTTCAGATTTATAAATTCTCCTCAATTTAAAACGCTGGCCCAAATTCCAGACGGTGTGTCGGCGTCCGGTTCGACGGCCGAAAGTCCCAGCAATTAGAGCCACCGTGTGCGCGTGAGCCAGCTTAGTTTTGCGGTATTTAATTTTCCCCATGCGCAAACCATGTGTTCGCGTACAGCTGCAACGGGAAATAAACGCACACAGCCCACTGCTGCAAACGCCCTGCCCAACAAGGATGGATAGTTGATCCGCTGCAGAAGAAGTCTTGTCTGATCGTAAAGCAAGCGCAATGGACACTGGAAGCTTAACTTTTTTATGTTTTTAGTTTAAAATGTTACGTTTTTTTTACTCGTTTTTTACACCATTTTGCTTCACGTTTGGTGAAGGCGATACAGCAAGAAAACCCCCCCTCAAGAAAATGATATTTATTTGCAAGAACGAAACGAATGCTTCGAACCGGCGCCTCATCGCATTATTGGGTACTGTTAACCCGGTGGTGCCCCGTTATAGCCCGTTAGCTAGTAAGAAGCATTAAGCGGCGAAGCAAGCGGCCCGCCGCTAGGAGCAAAAGCAATCCGGAAAAGAAGGACGCGCGAAGAAGAAGCGGATGAAGCAGAGCACAACCAACGAGGAAGAGAGGTGGAGTGGAGCACGGTTTTTTTACGTAAATATCTAAACAATCGTATTATTACGCACAAAAAAAAACACACACACACATACACTGAGACACACGCTCGCACAAGTCTACTTATAAATTCATACATACCGTTGCGCTCCAGCGCCTGTGTGTGTGCGTGTGTGTGTGTGTGTGTGTGTGGGAAGGTGTGTTAGTGTGGGTGGTTGAGTGTGTAGGAGAGGAACAATCTGTAATGAAGTGTAACAAACAATCAAGGGCGCGACGAGGAGGCAGGCACACATTTCAGGTGAACAGTAAAAAAAACCAAAAAGCACTCATACACCCACAACCATATTTTAAACGTCCCCTTGAGACCACTAGGCTACTATAATTGTTCGTTAACTAAAGAAATACAATTTAATATAGAGAGCAAACTAGAGACAGAGACAGAGAGGGAGAGAGAGAATGCAGAAGAGGGGAATGTTTGACAATGATTAGTAGGAGAAGACGAAAATAGCACAAATTTAACACACCAACCTGGTTCACCTGAAGCCCCCCCACCCCCGGTAGCTATCTCAATCGTGTACCAATGATAAAGAGTTTAGTATTTATTTTTCCTACTTACCTGTTTGATTGTGTTTTCTAAAGATTGTGAAGGATGAATGATGGATGGAAAGATGAAAGTGAAACACAAACACAAGAAGGATATAGAAAACTTGTTTTTAGATACAGAACGAATCACACACACACACACACACTTTTACACAAAAACGCCTAATCACAACGATGCAAGATGTTAGAATTTTGTTTTTATTTTAAACTCTAGCCCTAATAGTGCGTTAGTACATTCGTTGTTTGTTTGTTTAGTTTTTCTTTGCGCTAGTCACACGAATTTAAGCTCTTGTTAAGAGAGAGAGAGAGAGAGTTAAGGAAGGAGGGAAACAGAAAGTTTATTTATTCCTGTTTGCTTGTTGACCCGTGCTCGACTCGAGTCAAACTGTGCCGATAGTTTATTCTGGTCGTTAAAGCTGTTTATTGTATTCTATTTAGTAAGATGTACAGTAGCTCCAACAACATCCCCCCACACACACACACAAGCACCCATGCAGCTTTAGTTACCTGCCAATAAATGGTAAATTACGTGGGGTTTTTAGTAGTTTCTTCACAAATATTTCAAGTGTGAGAAGGCATCTTGATTTGATAGTAATTATAAATCTCTATGTCCGAGGGCCTAGCACAGTGAATCCGTTTTGCGAATGCTTTATTGTTGTGACAACACACGTACACACCCACACCCACACACACACATAGCAGAACACATACACAAAACATGCGTGAGAACGAGGGAAACGGGAAAGCAAGAGTATAATAGATGTAAAACGAACCAAACAAGCGAGCTAATTCACAACTTTAGGCAAAATGTTTAGTCATACGCTCTGAAAAGCAAAATCCTTTGGAAAACTAAAGAGCAAAAAACGGAGATACTGTTATCGTGCAAGAAGCTGCGGAAGTAATAGAAAGAATGCAAAGAGCAACACAATGAACCTGATCGTTTCTTCTCCACCACCAATCAGTCATTCAGTAGTAGTGAGCTGTTGTAGTTGTAAGGGCAGTGTGTGGTGTAAACAAAACAAAGCGTGGCGAGAAACATGAAACATGCCCCTTGTCCAAGGGGCTTGTTCGTTAGTTCAACAGTTTGTAGTCTGTATTTATAAGATTTCTATTTTTTCTATCGACAACAAGCGGGAGATGAAGCCTAGAGGCGCGAAGTAGTTGGCAATTATCATTACCAAGAATAATAAAACAAGAAAACAGCAACAACAAAATACAACCAAAACCCAATCATAAGCAAATGCAAACGGAACAACGGCGGGAAGAGTGGGAAGGTATGGCAGAGGTAGCAACAAAAAGTATAACAACAAACGCAACATTATAACATAAGCATACGGAGCAAAACAAAACAAAGAAAAGGAAAATAAAAGAAGTGCAGAGAAGAACGAAACGTGCAAACGTGCAGAAACAACCACAAACCACAAAACGAATGATACAGATGACGGAAGAGCAATAGTGAACAAGAAACCCCACGAAAAAGCATAAATACATTCACCCCAAAACAAAACAAAAAACGTTCACAACATGTTTTTCATTTTCAAATAGGCGTAATCGTAATCGGGTGGAAAAGAAATCAAACTATCACAATACAGCAACACAATAGAAAAAAAGAAATTAAATGAAAGAGAATGAAAGAAAACGTATAATGTAGCGAATGTGTTTAAAACAAAAACAGAGCCTATACAAATAAAATGAAACATTAACGAAACGTGTAACAGTGGGGGTAATGGAACATGCAATAACACAAATATGATAATTAACCAAACAGTCCAAACATGTATACAAACATGTATAGCACAACGCACCACACAATAAATGGGGTAGGTATTCGAAATTTACCTGCATTTAAGAAGTATGTAAGAGCAGCAGCAGCAGCAGCAGCAGCAGTCAGTCAGTAACGAAACGCAATCGTTATCTGTGTGTGTTTGTGTGATTGTGCGGCGAAGCGAGCAAATGATAGTAAAACAACACGTTAGTAGAGATTATTAATATTAATGGAGAGCAAAACCTATCAATAACAAACACCCTACAGTAACTTACAACAGCAAACCACACATTCAACACACTCTCCCAGTCATACTCAAAAATGGAACGCAATGTTTAGGAACATTTTCGAGGGTTCGCGCTGTTGCTAACGAACAGAACAGAAGTTAAGGAAATGGAAACAGTTTATGTGTAATACTTTGAAATTAAGTTTTGGAAATTGTTTACAGTTGAGTTTGCTAGTTGAAGTAAGAGCAATTTTTGTGTTTAGTTTTGAAAATAGGCAGCAAATAAACAAATGAACAATGAAGAACAGAAGAGAACTATGAAGAGAAAGTATTAAATTACATAAGCAGAAACAATAATCAACAAGAACAAACAAGAACACAAACAACAGCAACCGATAACTGATGCAGCGCAAAAAGAGAAGAGAAAAATAAGAAATGAATCCAATTGTGAAAATGAGGCTTTTTTACGACAACAACCATAGCAATGAAGTTGAGGATCAAATGAATAACGTTAAAGAGCTTTTTGTTATAGTAAAAAAAAAGCAACAACAACACAGTGTACTAAACACACAAAATAGAACAGAGAAAAGAAACACTGTGTAACAAGGTAACAACCATGACCAAATGGGAGAAACAAAAATCACGCACACGTGCAAAGGAACAGATGAGCATTACTGTTTCTTTTTATACATCTTCTTGAGATAGATGTTTTTCTTATTTATTTATTTTACTTATCTTCAGATAGGGTCGTGGATATGTTCATCCTTCCTACATATGTTTGTATGTATGTTTGTATGTGATAGACAGAGAGAGAGGGATAGAGAGAGAGATATAGAGAGTATGTTTTAAGTAATTTGAGTTTGAATATACTACCTCTAGCCCGACACCCAACGCCCTCTCCTCCCCCTCCTCCTCTCCATAACAAAGCAAACGAAGGTGTATATTTGTGATACGTTAAGTGCTGTTTCGTTTCGAGCTGGAGTTTGTGTTGTGTCTTCAACGAATCCCCGTTCGAAATAGTTTCCAACACGACTACTTCTCGTTCTACCATGTTTCTTTTACCGCATAAACGGGGGGGTACAAGCGTGTTAGCATGCAATAAAACAGTGTTAAACCTATAGGTAATCGCGTCGGCCCGCGGGTATAGCGTTTTGTAAAAATATTTAAATCAAAGGAAAAAAAATGCAACACAATAAAACACACCCGTAACGGAAGCGGTAGCTGACGGCTGACAGAGGGATGAGGAATAAACCAGTGGAGCAGTATTTTCTGCTTTCCACTAAGTAAGCTAAAACACAGCTAAAAAGCAACAAAGCAAAAAACAGCACCAAGAGACAGAATCTGTGGAGGACAGCTTTTTGTTAGACCTTTTTTTGTGTGTGTGTGTTTGTTTTTGTGTAACTCATACACTGATTGTTAGGTTTTTGTTTTGATGGAGTAGCCAAGTGAAGCTGTTTCATTCTGTTCGGGTTAGTGTTTACCTTCGTTACAACGAGTTTGTTATTCAACACCGGTACACGTCGTTTCGTAGTGATGGTGCGTTTTAGCGACGCACGAATAGAGGCCCTTGTTTAGTGTTGTTTCCTCATGTGTGCATGCGGCACGAGAAAGTGGAAGGAAAACTTCCCTCAAAACAATATATAAAAAGTACTAGTAGCAGTAGTTGTAGTAGTGTACGTTATCTCGTAAGGTGAACTAGTCAAGATGCTCAGCTACAGCATACTGAAACTGCTGCAATGATGAGTAGTGCAATGGAAGTGTACACGGTTTACTCCCTGCGCACGTTAGCCGTATGAGCAGCAATGCAACTCTGATCAACGATTGTGCATTGTTTTGAACCCCTTCTTGAACCTCCTCTGGATACGATCCACCACACCACTAGCAGCCTACTACGATGGCTCTTTCGCCCGGTGTCAGTGTATGTAGTAGCAGTGTTTGTTTACGAAGAGCACGTTGCTCTCTTGAGCACGTGTCTGCAGCGTATCTGTTTCATCTCCTTCCGATACTCTCCCCCCCCCCCCCCAAATCTCAGCCACTCACGCCACACACTTGGGGTGATTGTATTTTTGATGCAAGTACAACGAACTTTTCCAAATTTTCAACTCTCTCCACCTTCACGATGGGGTGTCCCACCAGGGCATAGCAGTCATTTCTAGTGCAAGCAGACCCCTTATCTCATTCTGCCTAAACAAAGTGAAGGAATAAGAAGAGTAAAACGCAACGACTGTTTCAACAATTTTGCACTTGATTCGATATCTGCTTTCCTGCGCTTTCTTCTGCTAGAATCGTTCCCTTTGCGGAACGAAATGAGGAAATATTGTTTTTTTTCTATTATTTTCTGTAATTTATTCAGTAGCAGTAACAGATAAGAGAGAAACAAAAAAAGCACAGATACATACACACATACACATTTAAATTAAAAGAAACACACATAAATTTGCAAGTGAGTTAAATGTATAGGGGCTGTAATGAAATGCAAACGCAAAATTGTAGAGATGATAATGAAACGAATATGTTAAAAAAGAACAAAAAAAAACAAAACAAATTCAAATCAATGACAAACGGAAAACAAACAGCATTCTATGCATACTGCAAGCATGGAGAAGATAGTTTATCATAGGAATTCTTCAAAAAAAAAAAAAGAAGGTACACTTAAAATACTACACTATTTTAAAAGTAACAACAGACAAATCGAAACACACCGAGTGTTCGTGCAACTGGTACGATTACCCAAATACAACACACAAGCACGGCTACACACCAACACACACCACATGGTCAGACAAAATAACACACTCAGTCACACACATACACCTATAGGTCCCATTTAGCATCTGATAAATAAAAATGTAGCTTATACAAAACACAAAAGTGAGCCAGTGTGGTGCATGAGCGGTTATGGTGAACGAGGCGTCAAGAATGTAAGTGTAACACGTTAGAAAACAAACGAACAATTTTTAGAGCAAAAAGAAAAAAAAAGGAAACATTAAAGGGACAAAAGGGTGACACAAGTAAGAGAAGAAAAAAAATAAACAAAATCGTAAGTTAATCTAGTTAAAACTGGAACCAATCAGCGTAGTGCAGCAAACGGAAACGAAACGAAACAAAATGCAGAACTCCCTTATAATGTAACAGTAAATTGTAACCTAACAGCAAACGCGCCCAGAAGTATGCACCGGATGCAGCAACAGCAACACTATCGGAGCTGTTTGAGATGGATTGATGGACGAGAACCGAAAATGTATGCACAAAACCAAACCCCCTGAAGCCCCACCCCATTGGCTAACTATAAACTTAACGAAAGAAAAGAACACAAACGTGCAACTGCATCTCTGTTTACACTATTCTATCTCACCCACATTCCTGGCGTAAGATCGCAGGAAAGAAATGCGGAAGTAATATTTGCGTACTTCGCGTTCAACTACAAATCACTAGCAATGCAACAACAAAACAGCAAAGAGAGAAAAACAAACATACATAATATACATTTAACTATAGAGCAAAACCACACCACTAAAGAATCTTACGAACATGAATTCTACTATACAAAAAAAAAAGAACAAAACAAATATTCACAGATAGAGAAAGAGAGCGAAATGGAAACCCCGAAAGCACTATAAGCTTGGCAAAAGGTGCAGAACAAAAAAAACTCACATAAAAAAAAAACATCTTCTTCTAACAAACAAAGAAACCCACTCGTACCATACTATCACACCTTTACAACATATAACTCCATTTAAATGATAAAAAAAGAAACAAGAAGAAAATCAAACGATAACAGACGCGGGAAGCTGCATATAATTTATCGCTAGCAAAACTACAAAAGAAAGAAAACAAAACAAAACAAGCAAACGGTATCGTAAAAAGGAGGTGTGTCGCATATTAAACGATCAGCAGGCAGATAAACAAAACGTAGAAGAAGCCTGCAAGCAAGCGAACCCACAAAACAGGCAGTGGAAACCCAAGAAGAAAAAATGAAGTAATTAACAGAAGTAAGAAAGAAGATTCCGAAATAAGAAAAATACGCAGAAGCGCAGGCGGATAGAAAAACGAGGAAGAAATTAAGAAAAAATAAAAAAATATGCGAAAAATTCAGCAACTTGTTTCATGATTTTATTTGCCTTTCAACGGATTATTCCAATTGATGTCAGAATTTTAGGGATTGTTTTTTTTTTATTATAATTTTGGTCTCTTTCTGCCAGTGTCACAGTTTGAATCAGTCCCGTGTTCGTGGCAACGGTCGTGAAATAGCTCATTGTGTCAAATTCAAATTTTGACAGCATCGAATGGCGTGTGTAAATTGTGCTTAACAAAGCGCGCGCGCACTCACCGGCCTGTTGTTTTGTCAACATATTTCTAGCAATCGGATCACGCGAGTTTGCCGGACTCGTCTCGTGCTTTTTACTACGTTTTTCTATTTTTATAGTGCAGTTTTTTAGTGTTTGATGTGTTTACTACTTCCACAAAATGTCTGGCGAGCTGGAAACGCCGATGCTACCGGCAACGAATGCTGAATCGAGCAAAATAAATGCCATCGACAAGGAGACGGTCCATCGCATCTGTTCCGGGCAGGTATGGGGGCCCGAGTTTCTTTCAGTTCAGTTCAAACGCTGCTGAGGCACGGAATCTAATTTTCCTGTTTATTCTCAGGTTGTGCTTAATCTGGCCATAGCTGTGAAGGAATTGGTGGAAAATTCGCTCGACGCCGGTGCAACGCTGATCGAGGTGAAGCTTCGCGGATGTGGTGCCGAGCTGGTCGAAGTGTCCGACAACGGAAGCGGTGTTGAGGAAAAGAATTTCGAAGGACTGAGTAAGCCTCCCGTTCTCTTGCTCGATTGAGTAATGGCTTCTAATGCACACCCTATCCTTCCGATTTTCATTCTAAAGCGGCCAAATACCATACCTCCAAGCTGAAGGAATTCACCGATCTGGAATCGATCGAAACGTTCGGCTTTCGGGGGGAAGCGCTCAGCTCGCTGTGTGCGCTATCCGATATGATTATCACCACGCGCCACAGCACGGCCCCGCACGCCACCAAGCTAACGCTCAATCACGAGGGACGCATCCAAACGCGAGCACCCTGCGCCCACCCCGTCGGCACAACGGTCAGCCTGACGAACCTGTTCGCAACACTGCCGGTGCGGAAGAAAGAGTTCCAGCGCAACATTAAGCGCGAGTTTCAGCGCATGTGCCAGATACTGCAGGCGTACTGTCTGGTGTCGGTTGGTGTGCGCATCATCTGCACGAATCACACCGCCAAAGGGGGCAAGTCGGTGATCATGAGCACGCAGGGCTCGTCCCGCGTGCTCGACAACGTGACGGCCCTGTTCGGCACGAAGCAGACGGCGGAACTGATGCCGCTCGTACCGTGCATCGGCGGCAACGGAAAGATACAGGATCTGGAAGCGAGTGACTTTGACGATAGTATGGCACTGACGCAGGAGGAGGTGGACAACTTTAACCTGTCCCGGTACAAGATCGAGGGATACATCTCGAGCTGCGCGCACGGGTCGGGCAGAAGCACCAAGGATCGCCAGTTTTACTTCATCAATTCGAGACCCTGCGAGCCGAAGCAGATTAGCAAGCTTATTAACGATGCCTACCACCGGTACAACGTGCATCAGCAACCGTTTGTGTTTCTGAATCTCATGCTGGACCGCTCGGAGGTGGATGTGAACTTAACGCCGGACAAGCGGCAGGTGCTGGTAAACAACGAGAAGATCCTTATGCTGGCGATAAGGAAATCGATCAAGAAAACGTTCCAAACTGTGCCGTCTTCCTTTACGATGCAGAACCAGAATTTAAGCGATACAAACCGGCTGCTTAACATTTCGCTACCCTCCGACAAGGACGACGAGGATGAGAATGGTGAGGAGCGGGAAGATTTTCTCAACTCGAGCTCAAGCGATAAATGTACGGCCGGGGATTTGCTGTTTACGTTTCAACCGCCAAAAATGGCTAGTGGTTCCGGCAGTGGTACCGGTGGAGGACAAAAGCGGAAGAGAAGCTCCAATTGCAGTGGCGGAATGCAGAAGATGATTGATTTCCTGAACATAACGAAAGCTTCGCAGCAAAGCTGTAACGATAGCATGGCAGATGAGGAAGATACGACGATGCGCTCGTCAAAGCAGGCGAAGAATGAAGAAAATCCGTACGATTTGACCATTCTGAAAGAGCCGAGCAGTGAGGAAAGAGCCGAACACGTTGTAAAGGAATCGGTTAAAGTGATAAGGTGTACAAACGGCAAAGAACAAGACCCACTATCCCAAGAAGCGCGGCAAGAGGACGAACATTCGATGAAGGCTAATGCTGGTGGATCGTCCCAAGAATCCGTCACAGAGCTCGTTTCCTTTCTGAGCTGTAAAACGGAAGCATCGGGCTCCACTTCTCCGTCTCTCTCGCAAACCAGTGCATCACGCGTCATCGATGGTGAGATGGAAATTATACCAGAATCTAGCAGTGAAACGTTGCTCTCCCTTGCCGAATTCGCAGCCCCAATCAAACGGGAACCAAGCGACAAAAGCATTGCATCCTCCATCTCCACCAGCCAATCGATCCTGCTCGACGACGAGCTGTCCGACGAGGAGCGGCAAGCGGACGATATGCGGCACCGCAATCAGCAGCAGCTGTCCGTAAGCTGGGATTCGCTCGAGCAGCTCATCAAGCGCGAGCAAGCATTACAATCCGCCCGCACCGCGGATCAAAACTCGTTGACACGGTTGCGGTTCAAGAGCAAGATCAACCCGACCAGCAATAAGGCGGCCGAAAGTGAGCTACAGACGGAAATAACGAAGGACGATTTCGCCAAGATGGAGATCGTGGGGCAGTTTAATCTCGGGTTCATCATCGTCCGGCTCGGCGACGATCTGTTCATCGTCGATCAGCACGCCACGGACGAGAAGTACAACTTTGAGGATCTGCAGCGGACGACGGTGCTGCAGAACCAGCGGCTAGTAGTGCCGCAGCCGCTCGAGCTGACCGCCGTCAATGAGATGGTGCTGATCGACAATTTGGACGTTTTCGAAATGAACGGATTCAAGTTCGAGGTGGACGGTGCGGCCCCGACGACGAAGAAGGTGCGGCTGATGGCGAAACCGTACAGCCGGAACTGGGAGTTTGGCAAGGAGGACATCGACGAGCTGATCTTTATGATGCAGGACGCCCCGAGCACGGTCTGCCGGCCGTCCCGTGTGCGGGCCATGTTTGCTTCCCGGGCCTGCCGCAAGTCGGTCATGATCGGGCGAGCACTGTCCGTGCGGGAGATGGAGCGGCTGATACGCCACATGGGAGAAATCGATCAACCGTGGGTAGGTGGATTGGATTCGGTGGGTGGTCCTTTTATGAAGAGATTAATTGTTTTTTTCTTACAGAACTGCCCACATGGCCGTCCAACGATGCGACACCTGGTGAACTTAGCAATGATCCGCCAAGTCGATCCAACCCCACAAACAAGCAAATCAAGGATGAGTTTACAGATGATAACAAGTGAATAGAACCTCCAACATTTAGTTTTACAAGCAGCACTCGCCGTCGTTGTGCTCCTGTGAATGTATTCCTATTGCCATTAAACACTTATCGTACGGAAAACGTTGAACCCGCTGTGTGCCGTGGACAGTATCACACCCTTCAGCTGCGGATGCCAGTGCAGCTCCTTGATCTCGCTCTGTCCCTGGTGAATGAACAGCAGCTGGGGTGGAAGATCCTTCAAGTTCGGATCGTCATTCGCATCGTCCCCATCGTCCTTCTCCACGGACAGATCCCACAGGGCAATCTGGTCGTCGTCACCACCGGACGCCAGGATGGTCGATTCCTTCGGATGCCACTCGACGGTCGTTATGTGGTCGGTGTGGTGCTTAAACGTTGCCACCGGTGTTTTCGACTGGAACTGACGCAGATCCCATATCTGCAGCACACCATCATCGCCACCTTGTAAAGCGAGAGGAAAGAAATGGAAGAAACCGTTAAAGCACAACCGCCGAAATCTCAACCCCAAAACGCACAACCACATACCACTAGCGATGAGCGGTTCGTTACGATTCCAGCTAATTACATTCACATCGCTTTCGTGCGCATTTTCCGCCGTCAGCATGCAGGCTTTGGCGGGCGCCGCCCGACAGTCCCAAATGCGGATCGATTTGTCCACCGAGCAGGAAGCGAGCACATTCGCTTCGTTCGGGCTCCACTGTATATCTTCGACCGAATCCGTGTGCCCCACAAGCGGCCGCTGATCCACGTTCCAGGCGCCCTTGTCGTTCGGGCGCCAGATGTGAATATCACGCCGACAGTCGCCCGTCGCCAGCATGCCACGCGTCGTCGGACACCAGTCGATCGCGAAGCCTTCCTTCTGGTGCCCGGAAAAGGTGAAATCTGGCTTCACCCCGTCACCGGTCTTGTTCTGCTGGTACGTCTTGCGCGCCCTACTATCGTCGATGGCCGCCAGCTGTTCGTTGATGTTGTAAATGTGCACCTTGCCCATCTCGCTCCACGAGGCCACGTACTGCGAGCTGCCGAACGTGGACACACGCAACCGGTTTACGCACCCGGGGTGCTTGATCATCACGCTCGTCAGGATGGGCGTTTGGTCCTCGTTCACGTCCTCGCTATCGCTCACCTCCTCGTCGTCGTCGGACTCACCGTCGGCCGACTGTTTCGAGGTGCGCGTCAGATTGGCCATCTTCATTACGATCACGCTGTTCACGTGCGTACGAGCCGCTTGCGTACCGGCCACGACATACGCCGTCAGGGGGAACGTTTCCCGATCATCGCCGAGCGGATCGCTCACAATGTCGAAGCTGAGGCAGGGTGCTCCGGTATGTGCCTGGTGCAGCATAATGTAGGCGGATTCGTCGCACACCAGCTCCTCGTCGTTGGACAGTTTACCGCCGGGTAGGTAAACCTTTGCCTTGCCATCCTCCTTCTCCTCCTCCAGATCCTCATCGTCGTTCCCGTCGCTTGCATTTTCCAGATCGGCGTCCTCGATGTTTTGATCCTCGGCCACCTCCATCTGTTCGTCGGCTTCCGACATGGTGAGTAGACTTGCTTTTTTGCTTACTATTCGTAAAATCGACACACTTGCAATTGAAAACCTCGAAGAGAACGCTGTGGACTGCCCCGGCAACGTAAACAACAACCATGTGCTTGCGTTGACAGCTTGGGTTATTTGACAGCCGGGACAGTGCAGGGTTGGAGATTCCATTTTTGCACCCTAGCGTACAGTGTGTGCTGGAATTTTGCATACAGCAGGCCAGTTGCAGGAATGAAATATTTGGTGTTTATTTTTCGAGTTTTGTATTTGTCTTTTTGTCGTTTACTTCAGTTTAAAAATATGTAAGTGGTTTAATGTGAATGGTCATGCCATGAAAATGAAATCAATCATCAGAGATGTTTAAATATGACTTCTTCTAATTCTGTAACAGTTTCGCCAGCGGCAGTGTATTTTGCATGCGATTTTATGAGATGTGCTGGTAAATTTATATAATTGTATGTATAAATTTTGTCGTTGCAATTCGACGTTAACTTACAAATCTCATATACAATTTTGACAGGACTTCTGATAATATCGCATCCAATGGAGCACTGTCACCGGCCTAAATACTGGTTATGGGACAGCTTCTAAGTCCATATCCGGAATTGAACCTGAACCCATACCAGTCCTGAAATCAAACTTTAAGCCGTATTGGTCTTGGAACTGATCCCGAACCTAAATCGGTCCAAGAACTGAACTCGAATCATTTTTGGAATTGGTCCTGTCCCAAATCTGCCCTAGAACTGATCCCATACTGTTCGTTCATAATAGACCGGTCACGAAATTGTTACGGAACCCAAATCGGTCCTAGAACTGATACCGAACCCGTATCAGTTCTGGAACTGGTCCTGTCCCAAACCTGCCCTAGAACTTATCTTGAACCCATACCGTTCCCGTAATAGATCTCGTATCCATACCGGTTACGGAACTGATACCGAGGTCTTTATAGGCTCTGGAACCAATCTTCAACTCATCCCCGTACTAGAACTGAAATTGAACTGATATATCTGTCCTGGAAATGATATAAAATCCATACTGGTTCTGAATCCTTAACTGAATCTCTGCTGGAACTGATACCGTACCTCCAGCCATTACGGATCCATCTCGTTTTTTTTATTCTTATATGCCTCAATTATGGCCTACTCCGATTATAAACTATATGCAAATGAAAGGAAAATATGAACGCGTTTCGGGTACCGCACTTGGCACTCAATGTGCAATTTATTTCGCAAAAGTTTCTGTATGTTTATAATTTTTGGTGTAATACGATCCATTTTAATACTTTGGTATGTAACAGTACGATTAGTCCGAATTTGCTTTGAAGTTGTCCATTTTATAAATACTATAAGTACAGTTAGGGTGCATCCCCATAACCCGTCCCCGTGTCAATCACTGCCAATCGAAGCCATATGCTGCCGGTGCTGGTACGCTCCGGACATTCCAACGCTTCCCCCAACGTGGCAACCACTCCCACCGGCCGTATGATACTGCTGGTGCCCATGGTGATGTAGCTGGTGGTGATGCTCCTGCTGCCCAACCGAATGCTGCTGCTGCTGCTGCTGCTGTCGATGGTTATGGTGAGGCTCCTGCTGGGGTTGATGGTGAAGGGTGGCCGAATTTCCCACCATCCCCATCGCTTCTCCAAACGCACCGTAATCGGTAACTCCACCGCCATCCCCCAGACCGGGAACGGTAGAACCGATGCGATTTTCCGAGAATCCACCCAACGAAGCAGCAACGCTCAATGGCGACGGTGCGATGGTTTGAGATTTGATACCCTCCGACACAGCGACACCACCGGAGGTGACATCTTTGGGATGATGGTAGTCGACCCACTTGCTCGGCTGCCGATCAGCCGCCATGGTGGCACATGTGGATTGACCGACATTCGGTGGCGTAGCTGTGAACGCGGCAGCCGTCGTTGACTGCTGCTGGGATGATTGCGTACCGTGCTTACTCGATTTGCTTGTCTCGTGTGGCTGAACTTGCTGGAAGATGAAAGGCCATGCCTGTTGTGGGGGGAGGAGAGGGACGAACAAAATGGTAGCATTAGATGAGGAATTAGATATACTGTGGGAAATGTGAAGCGAAATGCGACTGAGGACATCCCGCTTTTGAAGAGGGGCGGGGGCGACTGATCGTCATATGCGCTAGGATCTGCGCTAGGTAATGCGATATTTTCTTCAAGTGCATACTCTCGGCAAGATGACCGCGAAAGCACCAAAATATCTTTCCACCATAAACAACGGATGTGGATGTCCAATGCCCAAACACCGGAAACAAATGTGCAGATGAGAATTTTTAAATAACAAAACCTTTCGATCGATCGGCTGGGGTATGTTTGTTGCATCAGGATCTTCAACTTTGAAACCAATTACGAATGAAGATTGCCTACTTTGTGTAAACGTTGGTGTCTTCTTTTTGTGGTACTTCAAAGCACCATAAGCCATAAACTCTACAGCAAAGGAATTGCATTCACGTTCCTTTGATTTATTCTAACAAATCTTCGTGGGTGATGAGTTGAGTTTTTGTTGTTAACAATTATTCCATATCCTTAACATAAACGATCGCATAAACAATCACCATGCTTCCCATCAATGCCCATTGTCCGCTAGGGAAAATGCCACACGCCAGCCATCCAGGCTGTATCGTCACCAGAGAGGGCCCTCACCCAAGTACACGCATGTTTACACGCTTCGGGCGCACAAAGTGTTTGTTTGGATATCGCTTTTCAGCGATCCCGTAAACAAGCGGTCCCGTTTGTTAAACAATTAATCGCCTGTGCGGTCCGTACAGGGTACAACCCCATGGTGGCACAAGGGTTGGAAAAGGATTGGTGGTTGATGTGTTTTATCGTGAAAATGGAACTGAAGGAAAACCGTTGAAGCGAGCAAACGGTTCGCTCGATATCGTTACCGCCAGCCGGCATTCGTCATAAAAATGCGCGTCAAAGCATCACATTTCCATGCTCCTCGGGCCGGGTGAGCTCAAGAGCTGCTCGTCATCTTTTCTCCGGCCGCGTCATATCCTGTCATATGTTGAGATGAGATTTTTTTCCTATTTTCCAACACGTTTTTTGTTGCACATTGCTCCCCGAGATTGATCTTAATTTCTCACACATTTCCTTTTTTTACCTTGCCTGGCGACGAAAAGAGGCAATTATTGAACAGTGGCTTTTCCCCTGATCTTCTCCCTCAAACGCTGAATCGTATGCTGCACTTCACTAATGAGTCATTTCCTCGCCGTTAGGCGCACTAAATGGGGGCAATAAGCCATAAAAACGCTCGCCCAGCGCCCGACGCGCCTATTTGTTCATCTCTAATGACTTGTAAACATCACATTTCCGAGATGAAAAGTTATAGCACTCACGATCGTTTTGCCCCCACCGACAGGGAGAGGGTGGAAAGTGTGTAAAGAAAATACGCGACGCCGCGTACCACATTTACCTATCAGGAAGCAAGTAAACCCGGCCCCTTGGCTCTGCGCGTAACGGGAGAGGATCGGTTGATACGATCCACCTGGTACTGCAGTGATGCGCGCCTTTGTGTGGTATGTTCTCGCGTTCTCAGTCCTCCCCTTTCTCGTCAATTTTCTCAAGCCAGCCTACGTCTCATTGCTAAATTTACCCCGGCTGTGTGAGGAGCTGTGCCGGTGACGCTAGTAGTAGTAGTAGCAGTAGTAGCGTACACGTACTTACCGTTTTGGGCGGTTGGGCCAGGTTGGTAGAGAAATCCTCCACCGACTGGCCGTCCAGCGTGGCGGCCAGGTAGGTGATGTAGTTCTTGGCCAGCCGGAGCGTGTCCAGCTTGGAGAGCTTGGTGTCCGCCGGTACCCACGGGATGTTGCGCTTCAGGTTGAAGAACGCTTTCGACAGTACGCGCATGCGGGCCCGCTCACGTGCGTTTGCTGCGTTTCGTTGGATCGGCGTGCCCGGTTTGTCGTCTGCGCACCCGTCGAGGGGGAGGTGGGTTGAGGGGGCGATGCGCGCCAGCGGAAACGAGAACGACAAGGGGAAAACATTTCTTTGTAGATGACCAATGGAATTTTTGAGCACACACACACACACGCACCGGGTGGATTATTTCATATTTGTTTAGTGGATGATTCGATTATAGCAAAGTCAGCAATGCAGCACACACTGATCAGTTGTGTCCGGGATTTGGTAAGCTGCGATGTACGGCACTAGTTGCCATAGCAACAAAATGGTCAGGGAAGATTCTAGTTCTACTTATAATTCATAAGCTCAAACACATAATACAGAGTATCTTTCTCTAATATTCAGACTCTTGTAGAAGAGTTGTTTCTTTAGGATATATGTACATTTAAGATAAAACGGGATTTTTCATATACTTGGCCTTTTGAAGATAAGGCCAAACAAATTCTCGAAGTCGAATTTATCTGAATTTCATATGCGAAATTATTACTTAAATTCTTTAAGGAGAAAGAGGAGTTTCTAATGGCAGTTCACAGAAAGATTTCACTTGGCGATCAAAGGAAGCCATATTTCAATGCTTGATGTCTTGGATGCTCCATAGCAAAACGTTTATTTAGTTTACTTAAGATCATTCTAATCTGTAAGTACCTTGAGCTTCTTCATACCTTATAGACACTTCACAGTAAAAAAATACCGATTTGGGCTGTTTTTAAACGAGACAAAATAGAGTAATTTATGTAACTTTTGATCACCGTTGTGATAAATGATAAATGATCCTTCTTTAATGTGTCTGACGGATCGCGTGCGCTATGTCGATTGCATATGCGATCATCACATATTTATTTGCTAAATTTATGCTGAAGTTGATGTATACCTGTTTACTATCATGGTGTAATTATTAGATACGGAGTGAATTACAGCTATCTAAACTTGTATTTCTAGTGATATACAGTGTCATGTATAGAAGAATTTTGATGGTTCAAGAGACTTAACTAAGCTCATGATTCTAAGAAAAGTTCCCGCAATCTGGGATCATCTGTACAAAGTTGAGTAAGAACATTTGAAAAGGTTCACAGTAAGCTATAGCAATTCAAACCAATTCAGTTATTTTCTCGAAATTTTCGAGAATTGTTATCTCTATATGTGCATTGATTGTGTGGATGATCATCTAACTAGAACACACTAGAAACTGCAGCACTTCTTCTGTAATTTATTGTTTCGTTATTGGCCATTTTTTATCATATAAGACACACTAAGAGCACTTTAGTAAAGAACATTGGCAATTAAACACTATTGTATAGCCGTCATGAACGTGTGAATTGAAATTGATGTGTTAGTTGGAGTTTAAACAACGACACTATATACAACAGAATTGTGCACTTCATAATGGACACTGAAGCTGAAAGCAGATAAATTACCATTTGAACTGAAGTCATCATCAAACCCGTCCTCGAGCAGATCAAACTTGGGCGATGGAGCCTTTTTCCGTTTCGGCATAGCTGTATCACAATTCTTCCTGTTAACCAATCTATTGCACTTTCATATAAATTAGATATTTTTGTGACCAAACTACACAGTTTTAGAAACACACACACACACACTTTTAATCACGATCACTTTGTGTTTCTGTTTGCATTATTTTGTATGGTTTTTTGCTGTTCACTGTACGATATTTCTAAATATCTTTCGAAACAATTTCGATGTATTTGGCAATATTTACACTGTACTTGAATTAAAACTCTTCACTTTCAATTATGAGATTAATTAATTCACCATTAAATTCAACCAAGTAGCTATTTGCGATTGATGTCACAAATCTTTTGCAGCGCAAAGGATTAAGTGATCGTTACAACCGTCAGGGGGAATAGTTTCGTTTCAAATGAGCTAGAGCTAGACTTCCACCAAAACCGAAAGTCGATCGACGATCCTCATCGCAGACCATAGATTTTCCCAAAAGGCTGGCATAGCCACGCCCACTCATTTCCCTGGCACAAACTTATGCTGCGCGATGATCGTCCGTTATGCAAATACAGTATGCTGCATAGAAGAAAGGGTAGCAAAGCTAAATATTTGCTGATTTTATTAGAACCAACAATCTTATTGATAAATTTTATTCATATTTTTTCGTTGTGTTTCATGGACAATTAAATGAATCCAACGATTGAGACAAATATCCTAAATATCGAAAAACTTTTGACAATTTTTGGTAAATTAATAGCATTTGAAAAAACCTAAAATTAAAAGTTTTTTTTTTTGCAAAAACAATTAAAATTCAACAACCAAAAATTCCTCTTAGAAAGAAAGCATGTGCGATGAGAGACAGCGTGCAGCAGTACGCAACACGCCACACAAGACTCTGTCCGCATCGTGTCGTGTCGCGTGTCGAGTTGTCTCTGGGAAACGAGCTGTAAAATTTTATGACAAATCACGAACAATTTATTACCCATCCCACGCGGGGTCGGAACGGTCGGAAAACGCTCACCCTTGACACCGTGCCTTTTTACCGCAGCATACGGCCCATCACCTCTATTGACAGTCCATTTGCTCCGCTGATTCGTCGATGCGTCCTTTTTCGTCCCTGTCTTTCACCCCCTGTTCACTCGACGAGGATCCTGTTACTCATTACTTCTACCGAACCGTCCTTTCACCATGCACTGTGGGCAAGTGCGTGAACCCGAACGGAAGAAAGTCGGAGATCGGATAACATTCCCACAATACGTGTGGAACTCTCGCGCCCCCGCCTTGTGGTTGATCGTTTCACGCGTTCAAGTGGGGTGAAAACGGTGACCATAAATTATGCAAACCGTCGTGTACCGCTGGACCTCTATAAATCCTTTCGAAATCCTTCCAAAAAACGCTCAAACCCCGAGGTCGCACCCCTTTGCCCCCCGGGATATGTCATCTTGGTGTGTCATTCGGTCGGTTCAAACACGATGTCAGTTACTAAGCTCTAGCGATGGAAAAGATTTATTTGTATATTCCCAGCATCCGTTCACCTTTCGGATCAAACGGACTTCTCAAATGGCAATCGGCATCGTACAGCTTGCCCATCACCTCGATCTGGTAGTGGCCCGACTGCAGGAACTGGTTCGTGATTGGGCTACTGTCTGCGCGCTGCACGTACGCCTGGCCGATCGGTTTCTGGAGCGTGTAACCGTACTCTCCGCGCCGCAGATGTCCCACAATCTCTCCGTCCCGATAGACCGCTTCCAAACCCCAGATCGGCACCTGAGAGGGGGACCGAAAGATGATAATTTACAGAAAAAGACGCACCATACAAAGGTCTTACCTGTTCCCGTAGCGTAAAGAATGCCAACCGCCGACTGACGCCATTTTCGCGCTGCCGATCTACAATCTCCTTGCCCTGATACTCGCCCTCCTTTCGGCACACAAAGCCCAGGTTGGCCTCGATCGGTGTGTCGTCCGACCGGAGATCCGATCCCCACAGATGGTAACCCTTCTCGCTGCTGAGCGAGTACAGTGCCCGGTAGCCCGCGTTTCGCAGACTCTCCTTGTATCCTGCCTTCATCAGCGCATTGTACACATCGTTACAGCTTTCCTCGGGAATGTGCAGCTCGTAGCCCAGCTCGCCGACGAAGCTGACGCGCAACACACGCACATGGCAGCTGTAGTGCGGATTGATCTTAATCGTCAGTATGGCGGTAGAGTTCATCGGCAACAGCTTCTCGTTCGATAGATCAAAGTCGGTGATCTTCTGCAGTATTTCACGGCTTTTCGGTCCCTGGAGTGATAGTACGCCCAGCTCCTCCGTGTGATCGCTCACCACTGCCCGGAACGCTTTCTCCTGAATGGCGGCCAGGATGTGACATTTGGTGTGGTAAGCGGAGGCACCACCGGCGACGATGTAGTATCCACGACCCTGTTTTGGAGATTGAAGCAAAAGAGTCACTTGCCGAGTACATCGTTCATTGGAAGGCTCATGGCACTTACCTTGAAGATCGGATCATGCAGTCCACCCAGTCCCGACTCTACGATGCTAACCGTGACATCTCCTTCCACGCCACCCCGTTTGTTTAGAGCGCAAGTATAGATGGTCCTGTGCAAAGGAAGAGCACAAAATGAAGCCTCTATCTCGTGTACAATACCTTCAATACTTACTTGTTGATCGGTTTATCCAAGTTGGCGGTGAAAATCCATTCGGCGGCCTCCTTTGCCTGGCTGCCGGTAAGGAAGAGTTTGCAGAAGTAGCTCAAATTGAACAGTGCAGCATCATGCCGGCAGGTGAGTGCTTCCTCGCCAATCTACAATAAAGCAAGGAAGGTTTAAAACCAGTTTCAAAAAAATCTGATTTCAATCCCGGAGCTGTTTCTAATGTTACAGTCGGTTGCAATTCTGCAATCCAATTTCGATATCAGTTCCGGATTCAATTCTGATTATGGAGCCGATTGCTATTCGAGATCCGAAGCCAATTATGGTACCGATTACAATTCCTATTTCGGAACCAAGTCTGTTTCCTGAGTCGATTTCGAAATCGGCATCAGAGCCAGAATTGAATCCAAACCCTGAAACCTAATCGGGAGGTTCCGATTCCGAGGTTCCACCACTAGTTCCCTGCGAAGAAATCGTACCAAGTCGTGATGCTCCGAAAATCCAAACGTGTAGTCTCCCTTCAGTGCTTCCTCGTAGTGTGTGTTGGCATTCTTGGGATGATCGTAGTAGCCATACCAATCGTACGGTTGCACCACCACCGTTTCATCCGGTAGGAAGTATCCCGGCCGTTCCCAGCCATGTCTTTCCTCCATAACTGCGCCATATTGTATCATTTGCTGGAAGTCAAAACAGAGAGAAACGTTTGATCAAACATCTCTTACACCTCCCACCAAACTAATGATCCTTCAGCCTTCGCCTACCTTGTGGAATGGATCGACGGTAAAGTTTCGCCCAGCCAGTGGCTCATCGTGCGGGAAAACGATGCTGTAGTTCTTCGTGTACGCCTCGTGGCTTCGCTCCGTCGCCCAGTTCAGTGCCTTCTTCTGTTTGGGTGTGAAACGTCGCACATCGTACGCAAACATGTGCCGGTCGGGCCGATCGTGTATGATCCACTGTGCCAGCTGTTCCGCACAACCGCCACCCAGCATCATGCCGGCCGAGTTGTACCCAACGCTGTGAAACAGTCCGCTGACCGTCGGGTCCGGTCCCATCAGCGGTTTGTGGTCGGGCGTGAACGATTCCGGTCCGCAGATCGTGCTCTTGATCCCCGCACTGCCAAACGCCGGGCACAGCTTCACCGCACCCTGGATGTGCGTATCGAACACCGAGTAGTCGAGATCGTACAGCCCAAAGTGGAAGTCACCCGGCACCCGGTTCAGCATGATCGGATTGTTCTCGTACCCGCCCATGCAGATCGATTTGCCCTGGATGCGGAAGTACAGCGAAAAGTCGTGATCGCGCACATTTGGCAGCATCTGATGGATGGTGTCCATCGTTTCCGACACGACGTACGCGTGCTTCATCGGTATCAGGGGCAGAAAGACGCCGAGCGGTTCGATCAGATCCCGGCCCCACACGCCCGTCGCGTTCACGACCGTGTTCGTGCGGATCGTACCCTTGTTCGTGAGCACACCGCGCACGTCCTTCATGCCGAGCAGGTTCTCGCCGGTAATGATCTGCGACACGGTACAGTCCTCGACCACGAGCCCCCCATTGGCGGTGGCACCCTTCGTCAGGGCGGTACACATCATGGCCGGATCGACGACACCGTCACCGGGCGAGTAGAGGGCACCGGTGAAGGAGGTCGGATCTAGCGGTGGGAACAGCTTCTGTGCCTGTTCCGGCCCGACGATGTGTGACTCGATACCAAAGCATTTGCCGAGCGTAGCCAACCGGCTGTACTCATCTAACCGCTCGGGGGAGTGCGAAATGAACAGCCCGCCGTTGTTAATCCAGCCCGAATTGTGGCCCGTTTCCTCCTCGAGGCTCATGAGCAGATCGCGCGTTGCCGCTAGCAGTCGAATTTCGACATCGTTCGGTCGTAGGCGCCATACCAAGCCGGCCGTATGCCAGGTCGTACCGGCCGTTAGTTTGGACTTTTCGAGCAGCACCGCCCGGACGCCACGCTTTGCCAGCTGGTACAGTGTGTTGCAACCGGCCGAACCGCCACCTGGTGGGAAATAAACAAAGCGCAAGAGCTAGTAAACGGCGAGAGTTCAATTTGACAGTTACACCCTGAACGAGGGCTACTACGATCGCGTTAGCGGCCTGAACAGCAGCTGCTGCAGGATTGTTGTAAATTAAAAAGAAAACCCCTGAAAACAGACGCACCCCGAACGATCGTGCCGGATTGATAAGGGAGTTTGAACTTTAACCGCCTGCTGAGGTTTGTGCTTTACAGTGCTGTGTTGTGTTCATTGCACCTATTTGTACTGTGGATGTAGTTCAACAAAACAGAACCTGCCTCCTGCTACTTTTGCCATTCAGTTCACCGATCGACGCAACGTCAATCGAAAATCGCACTGGATCAGCGATCGTCGAGCGATTGATGGCTTCTGGACGGAAGGTCACAGTGGTTATCGTGGTCGGCGTCTTGCGCACGATGGTGACGCTGCCGTCTATGGGGTCGCTGGTTGTTTCACCAGAGATTGGACCCCGGCAAGCCGGTTTTGTTTTTCTTCGAGCTAGCGTTTTGCCAGGTTTATTTTCCGTTTATGTGTTTTTTGCGTGTTGATCACGTAAATTCCCTTTGCTTTTGAGGCGATTATCAGAATCAGAGTGGCAATAAAAACCAACAAAAAAGGAGTGCGCTAATCTCAATTGAGTGGAAGTTTTTGAGTAATAGCAGCGTTGTTTAATTTCCAAAGATTTGAATGCGATCATTTTGGAAGATCTTGTCCTTATAATACACAGAAGGGTCTTTGAAACCTGCTGCTACTAACCTATGATAACTACATCGGCACTTTCGGGCAGCGGGCTTTCAGTGGAATATTTGCGTGCAGAGGTCGCTGCAGTGATTGTAGCTCTTAGCTCGCCACCCGCAATGTGACTTTTAAACTTTGCCACCGCGTTCGCTCTCAGTCGTAACATTTTCACGCTTGCTTTACAATTTGAACTTCACCAAACCAAGTGTTTTTGCTGAACTTTCAACTCTATTTACGCTTAATTATGATTGAATTAGTCTCAATGTTGTGTGCCACACAATTCTTCGTTGCGACCGGCCCGTTCCAGACGCAACCAAACACTGAGCGTTGGTTCGGCACGGAAGACTTAAAACCATAACGCAACGCTTCCACGCTGATATTGCCAATACGCGGGAGAGGAATTGTGGACCCTTTGATAACAATATGCCTTGCCGCCACAACAAGACGCGGTAGTTCGGAGGATGCGCAATGTGCGCGCTGCTCTGATTGTGGTGTATGACTGCTGGAAGTAAGTGCAAAAAAACAGCATGTTGATAATCCGCAAACGGCACAGAACCACGGAAGGTTATCCCCCGGTGTCAGCGGTGTTCGTATCAAGCGCAAGCTTCCCTGGGGAAGGAAGGAAGGCAGCGAAGTGGGGCGTGTGTGTGTGTGGCTGTTTTACGAAGGCACCTGTTCAAGTTGTTAGCGCTGAACGTAGTTGATCGTGTTCAAATCGTGAACGATCGAAGTGAGTGGCTTTGCATATTTATTGGGATTGTCTCATTTTCTAGATCAAAACGCCTGCTCAAACCGATTTAAGTCCTTCTTGCGTTAATCTGACATCCGAGGATCTAAGCCTTATTGCTTAATCCTAGTTGATCCTGAATACTTGGTCTACATATGTAAGCAATAAATTCCATGTTCTTAGTAAACCTGAAGTCTCTATCTACGAGTTCTGGATAGACAAGAGAAGAGTCTCAATGTCTCTATGTTAAAAATTGGGATCCTCTGGCTGATTACTAGCTAGATCGGTGTTATTATTACACCTGAAGGCCATCTCGGAGGCATATGTCATTGATTTGATGAAGCTTCTATTTGTAGAGTTCTCCTCGTTTATTTCGTCTGTTCGCTTCAGTGTCTACCAGTCAACTGCCAATGGTTCTGTTCTCTAGCAGTCTCCTCCCAAGCCGATCAATGACAGCTTTTCCTTCTGATCCACGTCATTGTTTACACTATATAATTTGACGCTTTTGTTTAATAGTACATTGTACTAAACGTTTCTGAAGTTTGGTCTGAGCGGTAGAAACGATCGCCCCGTATACTGGCTATTCTGCTATGTTACTTGTTGCGTCTCATAAGAAGAATTTCATTGCGATCCTTATGTTTCCTTATCTTTCCAACAATCACATGAAGTTATCGTTTTATTTTCGTAACTTTTTTCATCGCTGCATTGCTCGGTATGTATCGTTTTTGTTCGTCCACGCAGTGGAAGGGTATTTCTTATTTAAACACATTTTCCTTTAAAAAAAAGTCCTTGCTTCCTCTACAGTAAATTACTATCCTTCGCGATCTTTAATTTCTATTTGAAAAGTAAGGTTAGAACAACCGGTTTTGTATAACACTTCATACTTCACATTGGCATAAAAGATAAAATACCAAAATTTTGACCAATATTGCACTACGAAACTCCTGCTGTACTCACTGTCAATAGTGTCTAATACTAACAAAGTACACTAACTAGCACCACGGTGGTATAGGATCTTCGTGTGCATCCTGTTTGCTTTGCGAGTGTATTGTGTGATTGTGCAGTGTCCGTGTCGGTGTGGTTTGAATGTATGTGCCACACTGCCGATCGTGTGTATCGTATGTATTACCACTACCAGCCTTCATGCTCAGTCGTGTGTCCGGCATTGTCCTTTGCGCATCGTTTATCGTTCGTTTTGTCCATCGTTGTGTGAGCGTCTTTTCGTTGTAGAATAGAGAACAAAAATGGTGCGTTACGCCCTTCAGTGCAATCTTGGGTAGGGTGTGCAAATAATAATTAAACTACTTTTTCGGATGTTTGTTGGTTCTCGCGCTCAGCGTGAAGTAATCTCGATACAGGTAGGCCAGGCAGGATGCCAGATTGGGAACGCTTGCTGGCAGCTGTTCACCACCGAGCACGGCATACAGCCGGACGGGCTGATGGCACCTAACCAAGCGGTGGAGGAAAACATGGCCGCCTTCTTTCAAGACACACGCTCCGGCCGGGTGGTGCCGCGCAGCATCTTCATCGATCTGGAGGAGTCGGTGATTGACGACATCCGGAACAGCGCGTACAAGCAGCTGTACCATCCCGAGTACATGATCATGGGCAAGGAGGACGCGGCGAACAACTTTGCCCGCGGGCACTACACCGTCGGCAAGCAGATCATCGACCGAGTCGGCAACACGATCCGCAAGCTGTCGGAGCAGTGCGACGGGCTGCAGGGCTTTCTGCTGTTCCACTCGTTCGGCGGCGGCACCGGGTCCGGCTTTACCTCGCTGCTGCTCGACCAGATCGTGCTGGACTATGCGAAGAAGTGCAAGCTACAGTTCGCCGTCTACCCGTCGCCCAAGATCTCGACCGCCGTGGTCGAACCGTACAACGCGGTACTGTGTACGCACGGCACGATGAACACGTCCGACTGCTGCTTCATCATGGACAACGAGGCGACGTACGAGATCTGCTCGAAAACGCTGCAGATCGATCGGCCGCACTACACCGACCTGAACGCGCTCGTGGCGCAGGTCGTGTCGTCGGCCACCGCCTCGCTCCGCTTCAAGGGCACGATGAACGTGGACCTGAACGAGTTCCAGACGAACCTGGTGCCGTTCCCGCGCGTGCACTATCCGCTCGTGTCGTACGCACCGCTCGTATCCGCCTCGAAAGCGTCGCACGAGAGCAGCTCGGTGGCGGAGATTGCGAGCGCGTGCTTCACCGCGGACAACACGATGGTCAAGTGTGACCCGCGGCACGGCAAGTACATGGCGTGCTGCATGCTGTTCCGGGGCGACGTCGTGCCGAAGGACACGAACGAGGCGGTGGCAGCGATCAAGAAGAAGCGCCACATCAGCTTCGTCGACTGGTGCCCGACCGGGTTCAAGATCGGCATCAACCAGCAGGCCCCGTCCGTGCTGCCGGGCAGCGAGCTGGCCAAACCGAAGCGGGCCGTCTGCATGCTCTCCAACTCGACCGCCATCTCGGAGGCGTGGGCCCGGCTGAACCAGAAGTACGACCTGATGTACAAGAAGCGCGCGTTCGTGCATTGGTACGTCGGGGAGGGCATGGAGGAGGGCGAGTTTGCGGAGGCGCGCGAGGATTTGGCGTGCCTCGAGCGGGACTACGAGGAGGTGGCGGGCGATACGGTCGCCTCCGGGGAGGAGTATTACGATGATGATGAGTATTAGTGGGCGCGACAAGGCGCCGCGGTAGATTGAGAACGTTGAACGTTTCGGGGAAAGACGGCTTTTAATAAAATAAGAATAATGTTTGAACTGTTTGTTATTTGTATCTGGTTTTACGATAACGTGCGTCTCGAGTCGAGAGAGTCCCGCCAGCTTATCTTCGGATGAATTTGGTCTTAACCCTGTCACGAGACGTACATTACATATAAAGTTTTGTTATTTTATTCCGTAACGTTTCGCTCCATTTTGGTAGACACATAGAAAAGATTTTTTTGTAAAAAAAGCATCTTTGTTAAAGGTAAAAAAACACAGCAATTAAACACCTTTTCCCCATACAGATAAGATTAAAAAAACATGAACGCTTGTGTATGTTGTGTGTGTGTGTATGGTGCCTCTTGTATCACGCCCCGGAAGCTAACACAATATAAAACATTTAAACTAACGTGAAACAGTTTTTGAGCCGTCCCTTCCTTCCCTCAGTGAGGCGCTCAGAAATGTATGATGAATTAAACGCTCTCTCCTACCGCTAACGCGTGCTAGAATTGTGCCGTGGCACCTAGAAAGGCTTGGAAACAGGGCGTCTCTCTAACAAACTGGAAGAAAGACAAAATCGAGCATACTTTTTGTGACGCACGAACCACGAGCCCGGGGAGCTCTAACAATACAAAGAGTAACAAATGAAAATCTTTTATGCATTTCACAGGCCAATGTGGGGCTCTCTCTCTCTCACTGCCATCCTTTTTTCGTTCCCTTCGGCTCGCATTTTGCTTCCATCCCTCCCCAAAAAACGTCGTGTGTATGTAAGGTAAGGCAGTCGATGAAACTTTGGTATCCTACTTTTCATAGAAGAAAAAAGAGGTACATATTATCTTGCCGATCGTGTTTTTAAAGACGTTTGTCGCATTCTTTTCGCTATCCTCGTTTCCGCCGGCGCGTTCGTCTCGTGTTTCGATATGGATCCTAATATGCTGATTTACAATCAGCACATCTCGTCGCCCGTGCCGAGAGAATTGGTTTCTGGATGGTTTTTTGTTGGCTCACAGACAGAGATAGTAGTAGATAGCGAAGATAGTAGTAGATAGAGTTTATAGAGAAATCAATTACGCTTCTAAATATGGTTGGCCTTTTTAGAGTTTAGCTTTTGTTACCGTGGCGCACACGGGTTTTCTCCCTGGCGCTCTGAAATCCTACCTTAATGCTTGTATGCGTACGCTCCTGTTCGCCCCAAAACGCCATTGGGGAAAACGTTTGGTTTTGTATGAAGGCTTTTGCTTTGCTTTAGATTGTTCCAGTTGTTGCGATTTTCTAGTGTTTGAAACTATCATAAGAGCTTCTTGGATGGGTGCCATTTCCTTAGTATTTCCACTATCCTCTTTTGTTGTCCCCTTTGCTTTAACTAATTGCCCTTCCCGCAACCACACACAGCACCTTTGTATTGCATACTGGAACACGGTGGCCCAGTGGCCCTGTGGGGGTCCTAGTTCCGTGGCCGTTGTGCGATGCGATGTTTGTTTTCCCACATGCCATTTCTGTTTTTTGCGTTACTACGTGCACTCCTCACTCGCGTTCATTCAAACACTTTCATCCACTTAACAGTACAGTACTTGGAAATGTGTGTGTGTGTGTAGCAGCTGCTCGGTGGCCCCCCTGTGTGTGCGTGCGCAGCCCGCGGGGACTTACTGGGTGAAGTAGAACCGATAGAGGATGGTGGCGAGCAGTCCTAGAATAAGTGGCACTATCCACTGCTTCAGTTGGCTGTAGCAAAAAGGGGTTTAAAAAAAAACAAACGAATGAATTTACCGTGAATTAGGTGATAAAGCTCTGATAAAGCCAATGCTTTCACTACTCACTTATCATCCTGCTGGTCCATTTTCCAGTCCGGTTCCTTCTTCACCGGGATCTGTTTTCGTTCCGCTTCGATCAGCTCGCCAACTTTGAACTTCTTCATCATCTCCCGGGCATCGCTGCTGTGACCGACGTCCTCAAACGCTTCCGTTGCTTCCCTGCCGGCCTGTTCGAGCAGCACCTCCTCGCCACCGGGATGCTAAAAATGGGAAGTCGCAATCGTAATTAGATTTAGAATTTAAAACGACAGTTGCGATGAGAAAGACTTCCATTTGTGAAGAGTGTTTTTTTTTTTTAATAAATCACAATTATTATCTTTGTAGCGCAAATAATCTTGCATATCTCGGTCTCTCCATGGTTTGTCTCAACCGGTATGCTACCTACTCGTAGCCTCGTTTTGCAACTCATCGTGACAATACTGCTTTATCTTATCGTGTGTACGTCGTCGCACACCAGCACCGGAGGTTAAATTCGTCTAAAACAGGGTACACGATAGAACTTTCTACACGCTTTTTGCGGCTGCGTACGTGACAATGTGATTTTTTAAAGGATTAAATAAACTATCCTGCATTGAAATTAATGTCCTCATGTAATCGAAATGAATGTTTAGAGCTATCAGCAGCCAGTCAGCCCAAGCATCAGCTGGAACCAACAGCTGTTCCTTTCCGCGTTAAAGATCTCTAGATGCGTAAACAAAACAATAGAGGCGTACCGAACAGGGCATGCGTGATGTTCAATTGTTCATGTTTGCATGATTCCGTCAAGGTTAACACAGTTCAGCAGCTCGTGCTCGATCGCGCTTTGGGGAGCTCTCCATTACTCGGTGTGGTGCAAAACAGCGCAAACACACACAAAGCCATTTGAGGTGGAAAACGACGCTAGTGGTGATGCTATTGGAAATGTAAACGAGACAGATTGCTAGTCCTACGCCTAATCATCTTTAACCTTAGCGTTTTTTTACGATGGCCTAGCCGAGGTCTGTAATAAACTTTCCCTCGGCAGCAAGTGTGCTTGTTTGCTGCTGTCTCTTCACCACTCCTATCGCGATGCACATAAAAATATTGATAAAGCGGCTGCTGCTGCTGCTATTGCTGGTGACTTGGCAGCTTTCGTCTATTAAACATCAATAGATCGCTCAAAAGAAAAATGATCCCGTACTGGGCGTGTACACGTTGATGTGTACGGTGACGATCGACTGGCACGATCCGCGAATGATTAAAATCGACGAATCTACATTTTTGGACTCCATACAGACAGTTCATTAAAGCGTTAGCGTTCCAGCAGAAATGTGCACACATACGATTTGACCGTTCAGTACGAACAGACACCACCCTCCTCCCTGACCAACGACGTCTGCTCGGTTGGAAGTGGGGGGCCTTCTAACCTTGAACTTTGATCAGTACCGAGCATGATTTGCAAATATATCGTACTGCTTGCTGGCAGCCGCTCGATGGTTCCAGATGATACTGCAGAAAAAAAAACAACTCCCTAGTTCTACTACCCCTTCCAAACCCCAATCTCCGTCTCCTTGTGTTTGTCACATCGTCTTCTTTGCCGTCGTATCTTTTACGCGCGATCGTTGTCCGACAGTTCAAGATCTTGCCCACTATATGCGCGATTCGGTGTGTGCCCTACTGTGTTGTTTGCATTGCAAATCGCCTCCCACCTCCCTGCGGCCGGACCACGGCCATATGATGATGATGATGATGATGCTGCTGGTAAAGCCGTTTTAAAACGATTATCCAGCTGTCGTCGAGTTATGCAATGTGAAAATGGGGCGCGATTTCTCTTCTCTTAAACACCCCCCCCCCCCCCCCGCGAATAGATTGGTTGCGCCTCTCCCCCACCTCATCCTGGAAACGGTTCATTATCTTGCTCATTTCTACAGGCCGGAAGGAGGTTGTGCCTTTGGTGTGGTGATTATCTATCTTTACTCGTGGCACTTCCACGTTCCCCGTCACACCTTGCCACTGTGACCACGTTGAAGGTGTAGTGCCTGCCGTGACTCCTTCGTTTGACCTGCTCCCTTTCGGTGCTTCCATCACCCCCTCGGCGGAATTTACCTCGTTCAAAAACTCCGTCACATCGTAGATGTCGTTGTGAATCACAATCCAGGTCGATTTGTTCGTGTTGTGGGACTTTACGTCCGCCAACGAGTACGTTTTCACTTCCGACATGGCTGGTGGGGTGGGTTTTTGGTTGGCTTAGGTGTTAGAGGGCTGCTGCTGCTACCACTGATAATGGAGGAAGAAAGCTACACTTCACCACTTGCACTTGTTGTGCTGCTTTTCTTTTTTTTTTTCTTTCCCCGAGAAGAGCGCGACCGAAATACGCGTGTACGTTCGTTCCGTTCCGGCTAGTGTGTGACGTTTAAATGCCTTTTCGTGCGGGCTCGCACTGTTCGCGGTGGGGTTGTGTTGAACGAGCTGCAGCGGTGTGATACTGCCCCCGGGGGTGGGGTAGCTGTCAAACGAGCTGTGACAGGATCGGTTTACCACTCCGCGTTGGGCGTTGCGGTACGTGTTGAGAGCTTGAAATGGTTCCACGTAATTTCAAGATGGATTGAATGGAGTTTCTTTTTTTGCTGATAAAATTGCCGAAAATGTTTTGTTTACTCTTTGATGCAATTTAAAATTTATCTCATTGCAGTATTGCGCAAAATTTAAAAGAAGTCGATAAAACATTTTCTTATGATGCTACCACCTTTGCATGCAACGAAAGCCAATCGATCGAATTACAAACCCTTTTTGGATGTTTTTTACACAGATACCGGCAATTGCTTTCTTTTCTCTAAATTATTGGTTAGCAGCTAGAAAATAATTTTGTTTCAGTAAAATCGATTCCCTTGTACATTCAGGATCACAATAATAGACCAATGCTGTCGAAATGATCATTCACGGTAATGCAATTGCAATTGCATTAACCTATTTGCATATACCGGTGCATAAGCCGGCACTCTTCTCAGTGGGGGGCACATATCCTAACCCCTTACCACTCTGCCACAGTGATTTTGTTACGTCTTCCTCTGGCTGCTTTTAATTGCATTTGTAGGAGCATTTTTAGTTGTATCGATTTTATGTCCGTAATGATGCATTGCATGTTGCACCACCGTCTAGCTGCTGTCGCCCGAACGAGCTATGTTGCTCTTGAAAAAAGCATTTCCTTTTGGTAAATAATAACAGCCCTCACCACCGTCTAATGGTGCTGGATTATATTTTTGTTGAATTCGTTTCATTTTCCCCATTTTAATTAATGTTTATTTTATGATGCTCCGGAGGATTGTCCGCACTATTGATCGCACTTCGATTACGGGTTGCACGCTCAGATGCCATCAGCGGCGGGGAGCTCTCGGGATGTCCACGTATGCAAACAGAGCGAAAAAAGCGATCTTCCAACTTAATTACTTTCATCCCCTGCCACTGGGACAAACAATGCATATCTCGGGCCAACAATGGAAGAAAGGTTATCTTTTCATTTCAACCTCCCACTTGAAAACACGCACACCCGCAGTACATTTTCCCCTCTGCCCCGCTAGGTACATTTCTCAAGGTTAAAAATGGTGTACCCACCAACCAACAGCCATCGCGCATTTTCCCTTTCTCTAGCATTTTTATTCTTCCTTTCGCGTTCTCAGTGTTCCAGAAGCACACTTTTAAAAGCAAACTTGAGTACGACGATACACATAATTGTATAAAATAAAACAGGAATACTCCTTTTCCTCCTTCTTCTCTTTCACACAGTGATTAGAGAGTTAGAGAGTGTGTGTTGGTGTGTCTGTGAGTGAGTAAATGCTTGATTGTTTCAGTGTTAGCCCGCGCGTGTGTGTGTGTGTTTGCACCGAGAACAAGCGCTTTACTCGTACACCCATCCTTCGGTGGCCGGCGTCCAGGATACCAGCTCCTCGTCCTTGAACCACAGAGCGATCTCCTTGTTGGCCGATTCGACCGCATCCGAGCCGTGGATGATGTTACGTCCGACCTGGACGCACAGATCGCCACGGATGGTGCCGGGCTCGGAGTCGGCCGGGTTGGTGGCGCCCAGCATCTTGCGGCCCGTCTTGACGGCGTTCAGGCCCTCCCAGACCATCGGTACGACCGGGCCGGAGCTCATGTACGTGACCAGTCCGGGGAAGAACGGACGGGCCGACAGGTCGGCGTAGTGCTTCTCGAGCAGCTCCTTCGATGGCTAAAGAAAGAGAGAGGAAAGAGGAACCATTGATCGATTTTCCATTAGTTACAGAGGTCAAAGAGCACGTTTTTTCTTCCACTTTAAACGGACGACGGCGACACTTTTCTAGGTTATGTGGTTACGTGGAGCCGGACCAGAGCGGCCAAGCCCGGGGTATTGGGGAGTTTTGCAGCGGCACTTTTTACTTACCCACATGAACTTCATCGCGACCAGCTTGAAGCCCTTGGCCTCGAAGCGCTGCATGATCTGGCCGACGAGTCCACGCTGGACTCCGTCGGGCTTGATCATGATGAAGGTACGTTCCTTGTTGGCGGCCATCGCGGATGAGAACAGCGAGAAAAATGCTAGAAGTGAAGCGATCATGCGAAAAGCTCGGACCTATATATCCCCGAAGCGCTGCTGTGGACGGGGCCGCTGGCTAAAAATACGCTGACAGCTGTCTCCCGGCGCTGTCAAAGCTTCGCGGAACTGTCAACCGCGCGCACGGTGGGAGCGGGCCATCGTTCCTGTACACACCTCGGTGAAAAGTGGGTTGATTTTATTTATTACAAAATGCATTTTTACGAAATAATGAACATTTTGCTGGAGAATATTAAGAAACAATTCATATGGTTTGCATGATTTTATTTTTAATGTATTTCTGTTATTTTCCGTTAGTAGCAAGGTTATTGGGAAAACGATTTCATCTCGCAATATTATGGGGGCAAATCAACTGTTTTAAACATTTCAATATGCTCACACATAATAAATAAATTCACACATAAATTGCATACATTTTGTGCAAAATGGCTCTTCTTTGGTTGCTCCCTCTGGAACAGCTGATGCGTTTTGTAAACAAAGACAAGCGAGCAACTGTCAACTGGCGCACACCTCATAGGCCCTACATATATAAACCTGGGAAATGCATCCAAGCAAAATTTTCCCCTGGATGCACCGGCTGGCACTGACAAACACCGCCGCCAGTTCGTGTGCGTGTGTGTGTCGCTATTGCTGAGGTGCATTGGGGCGGAGCGCAAATTCGTGAACGTCTCATTAAAATCGGTAAAGTTATATGAAATAGTGCAAATACTTATCCACGAACGGTGCTGGGCAAGTTTTTGAAGCGTGTCACGTTGTTCGTCCAGTGAGAACAATAGAAAATAAGGCGAGAAGATGTGTTTTTTGCAGTTTTATACATAAAAGCCCCAGGGACTGAACGTGTTTGTGGAGCAAATTTAAGGAAAAACAAAGCTTCAGTTTAAATAAATCAAACCTCTGTTAGTGTCCATTTTCTCGAGGGAATAAACTGCTAATGGCACCGCAAAAAGTTGTGTTTTGTTCGTTTCCTGGCAACGAAAATGATTGGCTCTAGCAAGGACAGAATCACGCTAATCGCCCAGGCCTACAGAGTCCTAGTTGGTACATGCCAGTTAGCGACCAGGCCGTCGCGATTATGCAGGAAGTGCTAATTTGGGGTCAAAGATGAGTTCAGGTTGGAAATATCTCGTATGACCCAGTTTCAAACGACTTTCAGCTTCGAGTTCGTACGAAAATAGAAACATTTGCAGTTTTCTCCAACGCATGGAGAAAAATGGTTTCATAATCAACCACCCCAAAAAAAGGACACCTGTAAATAATGTCCTGAATGTTGGAGAGAGTGAGATAGATTCGCTGGTTTAGATTATGTAACTCACTTCTTACATTGTGTGGGAACGAAAAGAACGATCACTTTGTTGCACCCTAGGCCAAACAACATTGTTGCAGTTGGCTATTCCTTGGTTTTTTTTCCTCTGGCGGTTAATCATCGGAACTGATCGCGAACGGTTTCTTCCTTCCCAGCCATGTCCAACATCGATATCGTGCAGCCGCTGTGGGATCTGAGCACCTTTACCGGCCGTCTGAAGCACTACTTCTGGATAACTGACCCGCGCACATGCTTCGCCACCGATGAGGAGCTTGATCGCGCCAAAGAGCTGTACCAAAGTGTGAAGTAGGCGCTGCTGCTGCTGCAACTGACATGATTGTTTTCTCTCACACGTTGTCATTGTTGGGCTTTCCCAATTGCAGGGCTGGCACTATACCTCAAAATACAACGATCGATCAGATACATTATGCGAAGAAGCTGTACGAAAGCGCCTTCCATCCGGACAGTGGCGAGAAGCAGAACGTGTTCGGGCGGATGAGCTTTCAGATGCCGGGCGGTATGGCCATTACCGGGGCCATGCTACAGTGGTACAAGTAAGACTGCCTGTGACTGCCATTTTGAAGTACTTAGTTATGGAATCCCTTTTTTTTTTTTGGTTTGCAGAACAACGACCGGAGTGGTATTCTGGCAGTGGGTGAACCAATCGTTCAATGCGCTCGTCAACTACACGAACCGTAACGCAAACTCGTCCCTCTCGACCACCCAGCTAGGGGTGGCTTACGTGTCGGCCACGACGTCCGCCCTGGTGGCCGCGGTCGGCTACAAGGCGTACCTGCAGAAGCGGGCCACACCATTGTTCCAGCGATACGTTCCGTTTGTGGCGGTGGCGGCGGCCAACTGCATCAACATACCGCTGATGCGCCAGAACGAGCTGATACACGGCATCGGCATTGAGGATGAGAATGGCAATGTGGTCGGTTCGAGCCGGTTGGCTGCGGCGAAAGGAATTGCCCAGGTGAGTTGGGGCGTGGGCGAGGAGACGAACTCCCCCTTTGCTTATCACAGTTTTCCTGCTCCTTTTTGTGGAATTTCTTCCTCAGGTGGTAACTTCCCGCATTGCCATGTGTGCACCGGGAATGCTGATCCTGCCTGTCATCATGGAACGATTGGAGCAATATCAGTCCTTCCGCCGTATCGCGATTCTTCACGCACCATTCCAGGTTTTGGTTGTCGGTTGTTTGTAAGTACTCGAAAGGGGTCCTCCCGGCGGGGCATAATTTCGAGAAAAAAGTGCTTTACTCACTATGTCTCTGTCTATCGCTAATGCCTTTCAGCCTAACGGTAATGGTACCGACGGCCTGTGCGCTGTTCCCGCAGAAGGCAGAGCTGAGCACGAGCGTGATGAAGCTGGTCGAGCCAGAGTTCTACGAGGAGATGTGCAAGAAGAACGAGCGCGTACCAGAGCTTGTGTACTTTAACAAGGGACTGTAAGCGCCCCATCATCACCCTGTGGATCGATTGATTACCTCCACTAGCCAATTTGTACGCGAGCGCACAGCCGGAAGCTAGTTCCATCCTCACACAAATGCATCAAATGCAGTGCAGAATACAATAAACGATTCGTCATCAGGTAGAAAGTTAAAAATTCGGTAATGGATCCGTACGTTTTTGTTGCACGGAGTGACTTCCCAGGAGCCTATTTTTAGTTCTTTTAGACACAAAGATTTTAAGAATGTGAAGCAATTCTGTTCATTGGAACATTTATATGTCTATCTTATCGTGAACTCGCTCATGCCATTACCAAAATCGTATCGCACAACTTCCCTGGTCCTTGCTCGGGGAACTGATAACCGCCCAGACCACGCAAAGTGTATGTTGTTCACGTTCAGCTTGGATATTTTAATAATTGTGCGCTACAAAATATAGTTTTTCGTCGATTGATTTCAAAGCTTATCAAATTGATTACCGTTTTTTTTTTAATTTTTCATTGCTTTGTTTCAATGAGGCGGCGCTCAGGAAGACTTTGAGCAAGACAACCAACCAACGGACTCTGTTTGTAATCTGATCGTTGTTTTATAGAATTACAATTTATTTCAGGAATTATGTAGCTTTTTGTTATCACTCCTTCATTTTAAGTTATTTTGACTTCCTTCAAAGTGAGTTATTTTGATTTTTTTTTAATTCCTCCATTCAGCACTTTTGTACCACTAGAACTCCCACTGTGCGCTGACTCGCCTGCTGAAATGGGTCCTCCAACTTTGACAGATCAATTGCTGTGTGCTGAACGTATGTATGTATGTGTGCGTGTGTGTGTGTGTTCATGCGCCTGTGTACATGGGAAATTGTATATGTCCGTCTTGTGTCTCTGTGGGAAGGTGCGAAGAAAGTTTTGCGTTCGAGAACGTCGACCAAAACGACACACCACCGTTTTATCGTCTTTGGCCGCGAGTTTTTATCGAAATTGCTGCCGAGTAGCTGATACAGGGCATTGCTAAAATGTGCCACGGCCCGTAATTGCAGGTGCAATACACACACAGCAACCATAGAGAACGATTTCGCGTTGTGCCTACCCTCCAGCGCAGTGTCCAAGAGCTAGTGCCCCGAGCAGAACAAGTGCAGTGGAAAATGTTGGCCACCGCTCGGCGTAGCTGGGCGTGCGGTGAAGATGCCCGGAAAGCCATGGAAAATGGTGCCTAGAAAGTGGAGGCTAGACACGCAAATCGGGAGCGGGCAGTTACCCCCCCGCAAAGAAACAGATGCTGTCGTAGTGAAAAATAGATTCCTCTACAGCTCTCTGCTCTTCGTGCAGTGTACATAGTAAGAGTTGGAAATCTCCCCCCCGTTGACTCCACCAACCTTCTCTATTGATGTGGCAGTTGTGGTCGGTGGGGTTTGTGCTGGTGTTTTAGATGATTCGGTGGGTCCACGGACGATACAAGAAAATTGTGTGAACAATAACTGATTCAGTGCTTTGTGAGAAACAGAAACAAAAAAAGACCCATATTCGTTGTGGCAAACTGTTCGCTTCATAGAGAGATAGAGAGCGAGAGAGAGAGCGTGAGACATAAACGGTAGGGTGAGAGGTCACAGCCACAGGTCAGACAAAAAAAAAAGAAACAGTGGAAGAATTGCGGTGCAGTGTGGTGTACGGTGGTGGACGAACATTAAGCAACAACGCCACAATCGCCAATCCTCTCGGTGCTCCCAGACACCCAAACACCCGCCCCAGGCCCAGCAATCATCCCTCAGCAAAACGCGTAAAGTTGATACCAAACAAATAGTGTGTACAAAGAGTGGGAGTGAATGAGAGAGCGAGAGAGAGATAGAAAGGGCCCGGAAGGGATGCAATACTGACCTACAACAAAGGCGTTTGGAAAACATTGGAAATGAATGAATCTCTACACATCGAAGCAGCAATGAGCACTGAGGATGGTGTGTAGTTTTCCATTCCAGCAACCGTTCCAATAGCGTTCGCTACTTTTGTCCGGTCGCTAACCAACCCCCCCCCACACACACACACACGTACACTTTATTCTATTTTAGGATCATCATTTTCCCAGCTTTACGTTGTGCCGCTTGTTGCCGTACCGAACCGAGGAGGCAGCGTCCCGTCCCGATACACTCCAGGCAGCGCCAGTGCAGCGCCACTGCAGCGCCGGTACTATGACACACCGACAGTCGGCCACGCGGTCACCGTTCGTTCGGCGCACAGCCAGCTGCGATAGGGAAAATGCTGGATGCGATTGTATACAACGGCTGCACGCATCGATTGCTGCGATTGGGGGTAGCGCTTGTGTTTGTGAGCACGCTGGTGGACTTGCTAGCCGCGTCACCGACCACCGTGTACGATAGTTACGGCGACAACCGGGCGCTTCCGGTGCGCGTAGACGACCGCTCGAGCGGCGGCTCCTTCTTCTCATCCCCGCTACATCCGCCACTTTCCGCGCAACAGAGCGCGGGGGAAACGCTCCCCCCAGTGCAACAGCAGCTGGTGGTCGGCGGTGGCGGCGGCGTGACGCGCGTCCCGTGGTACGGCCTGACCGAGCTGTCCGACATTCTGCTGCTCGGTGTGCTGGTGACCGTTGCCGTGCTCGGAACGCTACTGTTCGTTGTGTTAGTGTTGGGCCTGCGGGCCAAGTTGCACCTGCTGCGGCAGGACCGGGCTGCCGCTGGGGACGATCGCGCGGAGCTGGCTGCGGACTATGCGCAGGAGTGTAGTGCGATCAAGTGCGTGGGAAGTGGAGGGAAAGGGAAAGTGATCAAAACACCGCCAGCGTCGCCTCCGATCGTGCTGCTGGAAGCGGGCGCAGTGGTGAAACCGGTGCCGACGACGTGCATTGCCGTGACCGGGGTGGACGGGGGCCGTCGCCGTACCGAGCAGCATTTAAACCAGTCCGACAAGCGGCACCGCTCGCCGGGGGGAAGGGGAAGCAAAAGGCGGCCGCCACCGGTCGCCAGTGGGCAACCGTTGCCGGTGGCAACGGTAAACATGAGTGCGTCGATCGGGGCAACCGCGTCGATCGATCCTGCCACCAGCAGCGCTAGTGGGCGCGAAACCATCGAGCACGTTACCATCGACGATAAGGACAGGCTCCTTCGAGGGCAGCCACGTGCCGAGCAGGGCGAAGAGCAGCAGCAGCAGCCAGTGTCACCGCTGCCATCAGCACCTCCACCACCGTCCGACAAGCGGAACGTGCTCAAACGGCAAGCCGTAGCGGAGCTTTCCGTATTTGCCGGTCTGCCAGCGCCGGGAACGCCCGGTAGCGGATCGCCCACCGCCTACCTCCAGCTGCTAACGCCACTGTCCGCCTCGTCGCTCTCCACGTCCGCCGCTACCACCGACAATAATGCGACCCCGACGAAGGGCGAGCCCGGTGGGGGCAGCGCGGCCGGCGGGGGACCCCTGTCCGCCGCGGAATCGATGGCCGCCGCACGGTTCGGCTTTTCGCCCCGCTCGATACACTCCTTCACCATGCAGACGGCCACGTACTTTCGCTTCCCGGACGTGGACGATTTCACACCGACACCGCGCACGCTGCCGAAGCGGCACGGGGGCGCAGGCGGCGACGAAACCTGCTCCACTCCGCCCGCCGTCGATGCGCGCACCGAGGAGGAGGAGGAGGAGGGCGGTGGCCAACTAAGACGGACGGAGCGTGATACAGCGGCGCCCAAGGTGGCGGTGTTGGCTCCATCGCCGGGCTCGATGCCCCTACCACCATCGCCACCGGCGAAAGGAAACCCCAAAGAGGGTGAAGTTACACAGGACGTCGTGGCTGCTATCGTAGAACAAATGGAACAACTGCAAGCACCACCACCACCACCACCCGCATCCACCAGTATTGAGCCGCATCGTCCCACGGCACGCATCTGCGCACCGATGGCGAACCGACGCGTCCGGCTGAAATCGATCTCGCTCGACTCGGAGGGGGCGCGGCTGGTCGAGGAAAACCTCACCTCGACCATACCGGTGCAGGAGCTGGTCGGGATGGCAGCGCACCGAACGGGCGGATTCGACAGTGTCATCGACGACGATGACGATGACGAGGAAGAGAATGAACGAGATGATGATGACGACGACGATGATGGGCATGACGAGCGTGCGAACGCATCCGCCGCACACGATGAGACTGACCAGGACGAGGACGAGGCAGCCGCGGCTGCGAAGCAACGGTCGGCGGCACGGGCGAAGCGCGTCCGCAACATTTTAAACCTTCGGCTGAACATCCCGCCCCTGCCGACCGGCGGCGGGACCGGCTCGATGGCATCGCAGGGCAGACCGCCGCCACCGGGCGCTTCCCAGTCGACGGGGTCGGTTGCGAAACCGATCGTGAAAACGGTCACCGTTACGGGGTCAGTATCGAACCCAACGATGAGCACCCAACAACAGCAGCAGCAGCAGCAGCCCACTTTACACCACCGCCACCACATAGAGGACAGCAATGAGCAGTTTTACTTCGAGTACTTTGACTACGGTGACGAGGAGGACGAAACGGACGACGAGTACGACGAGGTAGAGTACGGCGAGGAGCACGAGGACAATAACAACAACAACAACAACAACAACAACAACAACAGCAGTAGCAGCGGCAGCCACACGGTAGCGCTACCACCGGTCCCGAAAACGCCGACCCTTTCGCAGTACAAGCAGAAGGCGAGCTCGCTCGACTCGGACAAGCTGAAGATCTCGATCCAGTACGGTGGCAGTGGTGGTGGTGGTGGTGGTAACGGTGGCGGTGCTGGTGGTAATTCCAGCGTTTACAGCTCCGTCAGCTGCGGCGGCGGCATGAGCACCATCATGAGCATCGCACAATGTCAGGGACAGGGAATGTCCCTGCACAACACATATTCCCATTCGCACACACAGCAGCAATTTGGGCAATTTCAGTTCCACCAGCAACCACAGCAGCAACAGCAACAGCAGCACACATCGCAGCAACCCGCCGGGCAGTTGCAGCAACCGCGACGGGTGTCTTCCGTTTCCGTGCCAACGACGCCGAAGCGATACCAGTATCGGACGGCGGCAAACCATCACTATTATCACCATCAGCAACAGCAGCAGCAACACTACGCGAGTGGACAATCAAAGCTGAAACCCTCGTACCATCCGGGGCCGGCACCAGCGCCCTCTGTGGGCGGTGACAGCGGTGGCGCCACGGCGAACGGCAATCGGAAGGAGAAGAAATCACCGCTCGGGCTGAAAGCGATGGGCGGCTGCGGCGGGGAAGGTGGAACGACACCGACCCAGTCCCAGTCCCAGTCGCCCTCCGAGCAGGGCGGCAAGCAGGACGACGGTACCAAACCCTCCGTACCGACCAGCGGGCGGTCGAGCATACTGCAGCGACGGGGCTCCAACCACAGCCTCACGCTGAATCTGGACGTGTACAACCGCAGTGGGGGCAGTGTCGATCTGACCTCCTCCAGCTGCACCAGCCTGTACCGCGGGTCGTACAAGAACCTGCACCAGGTGCAGTCGCACACGCAGCTCTACCAGCCCGCGCACCAGCACCCGGTAGAGCCACCGGTGCGCGTCCAGTGCCATCAGGCGTCGCCACAGCAACCAGCGCCGGGTTCGGCGACGGTCGGCGATGGCACCACAACCACCAGCGGTACCATGCACAACAACAACAACAACAACAACAGCAACGGCTCGAACGCTAACACTAGCAAGAAGAATCTCCTGCAGCGACGCGGCTCCAACACGAGCCTCACGCTGAATCTCCGCTCCGGGGTCGGGGCGGGCGGTGGCACCGGGTCCACCTTCGGGCTGAACCGCTTCAGCAGCCACAATTCGCTCAACACGGGCATGGCCAGTGCGCTTGGGGCGAGCAACAGCCATCAGCACCACTCGCAGCAGCAGCAGCAGTACCACCAGCAGCAGCACCAGCAGCACCAGCAACAGTTCCCGTCCTCGTCCATGGTACGGTTGGCCGGTTCGCGCAAGAGCCTGCTCGAGCGGCGCAACTCGAACGCCAGCCTAACGCTGATCAACGTCAACCAGCGCACGCTGTCCGTGTCGAACTGCAATTTGCGCGGTTCGATCTGCAGTCTGAACAGCCTGCTGACGACGCACACGCAGAACGAGCCGGGCCCGTCCGACATGATGCTGGAGGAGGACGAGCTGGACGGTAATGGCGATAACGATCATCATCACTACCATCACCACCATCATCACAACCATCACCATCATCATCAGCATCACGGTCAGCATGGTGGTCATTCCGGGCCGCATCATGGCGGGCTGTGCCGTGGGGGTGGTGAGGGTGAGCTGCGGCGATTTGGAAGCAGTGTGGATGCGTCCTTCACCGGAACCGATGGCGCCGGAGTGCAGTCGGAGATGGGCAGGGCGGGCTCGCGATACAATCAGGCGCACGAGCGCTCGGAGCAGCAACATCATCAGCATCTTCATCACGCCGTTGGCGGTGGTGGTGGTCATCATGAGGAGTCGCGCAGTGCCCGCCAGCGCAAGTTCCGCAGCTCGGACAGTCTGCACAACATCAATGTGCGCGAGCAGGGACTGCACGGTGGGCATGGGGCGGCCGGTCCGTTGCAGAGCCGGCTGATGGACGCGGACAGCAAGCTAATGTCCGGCAGTGGCTATCCGCAGTGCAGCTGCCAGTCGTCCTTCGATGAGCGCCATCATTACGGTAAGTAAAGGCCGGCGTACACTGTCCGTACTAGCTAGCGTTATTTTGAATTTAATTAGCGCATCTGGCGGCGGTTGGTGGAAGCTTGCTTGAAATGCTTCGGTCAGCCGCCGCCAGATGCGCTAGTGAAAATTGAAATTACACTAGCGAGAACGATACATACATACAGGATACATTGCCTGGCCTTAATGGGAAATTTCCTCACGTACCTTTCAACTCCAATGATTTGGCTCCTCTTACTTCCTCTTCGCTTAGGATCGTCGGAAAACTTCAAAGAGCACCAGAACAAACTGTCGATCCATCGGGGACTGTTCCAGAGGGATCCGGCCACCGTCACGTCCACCTCGTCGGCCAACAATCTGTCCGCGCTCGGTACGGGCACGATGTACAGCGGCTGCTGCTGCCCGTGCTGCTGCGGCTGCTGCGGCTGCTGTGGCGGCGTGGCCGGTATCGGCAGCCACCTGGACGGCTGCTGCGGCGTGAGCGGGCCGCTGAAGGCGGGCGGCAACCTTAGCAGCAGCAACTCGAACGTGCGCAACATCTCGACCAAACCGCTCAGCCCGCAGACGACGAGCGAGGATTTCAAGATCTACCTCGCAAACATTCAGTTCCTGCAGAATGCCTCGAACGTGCTGACGATGGCGTACCTGCGCAAGCTGCACAACTTCTTTGCTAAAACGTACCGCAAGATGGTCGCGGCGACGGCTACGGCCGCCCAGGAAGTGTTCCAGCAGCAACAGCAGCAGAAGGAAGAAGCGGCTCACGAGAAGGGCCAGCACGAGAGCACGAAAATGGACGGGGAAGCGGCGACGACGGCCGGCACGAAGATGATGCTGCTGCACAGCGACAGCCTGCACCATCCGCCGGTGTGCGACGACGAGTCGTACGAGGAGGAGCACAAGCGGATGGTGCTGAAGATCCATCAGGAGTTTTGGGACCTGCCAACCAACTATCAGGAGAAGCCGCTGGTGTTCGGCTCGCAGGCAAAGAATCGCTACAAAACCATCCTGCCGAACGAGCATTCGCGCGTCATACTCGAACCGGAACGGTCACCGGCGGCCGGGGGTGAACCGTACATTAACGCGAACTACATCAAGGTAAGGCACACCGAGCAGCCTCCAAAAATGAATTGTGCAATTGTGAATTCGCTTTTTCTTTCTTTTTCTTTCCCCCCTTCCAAAAAAGGGTCCCGATTATGCGAACAACAGCTACATCGCTACGCAGGGCCCCCTGCCGAACACGATCTACGAGTTTTGGCTGATGGTGTACCAGAATGTGGCCCGCACGGCCACGGTGGCGGGCCGATCGTGTGCCAGCGCCGGACTCGAACAGAAGATAGTGATGCTGACGAACTTTGTCGAGAATGGGCGGCAGAAGTGTGCGATCTACTTTCCGCAGACGGCCGACGAGTGGGTCGCGTTTGGCAGTGGGGCCGATATTGATGTCGCGGAGATGTTGCGCGAGAAGGATACGATCACGGCGAGTATTGCAGCAGCGGAACAGCAGCAGCAACCCGAAGGGCAGGAAGCTGTTGGTGGCGTTTGCCAACCGGTGACGGTGCGGGTCCCTTGCGCCAGCTGCTTCTTTCTCGTGCACAACGTCGCGGTGGAGCAGCGCAACGGGTACACCGTGCGGACGCTGAACGTGATCTACGGTGCGAAGGTGAGCGACGCGGACGCACCGGACGGGGACGGATCTCGGGCCCTGTTTGAGCTGACGCTGTTCCGAGCGCACCATTACTGGTTTCCCGACTGGCCCGACCATCGTTCGCCGAAGGACATTAACGTGCTGCTCGACCTGAGTCTGGACGTGCTCGGCTCAAACGTGGTCGATACGCCGCGGCCGGAAAGCAGCAACTCGCTGAAAGGCAACCAGCCGGGCACGCCGGGCCTGGAGGAGGTAATGGGTGCCGCGCAGCTCGCAGCTCTCAGCTCCTCCTGCACGCCGACCGTGCTGCCGATCGTTCACTGTTCGGCCGGCATCGGTCGAACCGGCTGCCTGATAGCGATACTGAACGGGCTGCGACAGCTGCGGCTGTCGGTGATGGCGCACCAGCGCAGGCAGCAACAGCTGAAGCAATCGCAGGCGCAGACTGTTGAGGCTGGCAATGGGGAGCTGCAGTCGGGCGGGAGCAAATCGGCTGCCGACCGGATGCAGGACGAGCTAGAGCAATCGTTACCGCTGCCACCGGTGCCAGGCAGCGGCCCGGAAGGCCGTCGGAAGTCCACCGTCCAGATGGACGGTTCAGCGCTGCTGGCACCGAATGCCGCCGCTGGGCGAGGCGGTCAGCGCGAGGGTAGTGCGGTAGTGCGCGAGTCCGGCCAGGTGGACATTTTGGGCATCGTGTGCAACCTGCGGCTGCAGCGGGGCGGCATGGTACAGAACTCCGAGCAGTACGAGTTGATCCACCGGGCGCTCTGCCTGTATCTGGAGAAGCTCACCCAGGATGGACACATTTAGGATAAAACAAACCATTTTTGAATCTTTGTCTACATAGAAACTGATTTGTATTTGCTGTGAAAACTTAGGAAATGACAACAAGCTGTTGTTGTATAGGTGAGGGCCTGCGTCAGTGGGAAGGAGTACCACCAAGTGTGCAAGAAGATACCAAAGAATTACAAAGTCGACAAGGATGGCAGGAATCAAACAATCAAACTAACGCGCGGGCGATATACAACAAAACAATACGCTAATACGCTAACACCCAGTGGCAGGGGGACGGGGTGAGCAATCGTACATGGTAGATCTGACTAACTCTTAGTGGTAACGGTGGGGTAGCATGATAAAAACAGCGGGTGACTATCGTTTCGTGGGGGAGGGCAGGGCACGACCTTTAAATGGAACCACGTAATGGAATTATGAATTCAATGTGTGTGTGTTGTCCTTACGATGGATGTGCAGGTGTTACAAGGGGGACAAGGCAGCAGCAGCAAGTATTCTTATTGTATGGGATTGAATTAGTCACAACAAAAAAGCAAGTGGGTGAAGATGAAACACGATAACTTAATACATTATACTAAACTGCAAACATTAACAACACAAGGGAAAAAATCAAATGGTAGAATCATTGTACCGGACACATCTGCTAATATATAAATGTATGTACGTGTGTAGTGTCTAAGGGGGTTTTTGAGGAAGGGGGCATGGGAGTTTTATGGGATTGGTATAATGGGATTTTACAATACATTTGAGGGATGAGGGGGGGGGAGGCGGGGACGGGGGAGAAACTCACACACACAATCACACAATGCCGCAAACAGAGCCAAGATCCCGCCCGCTCGGCCCACCCACCCTCGGAAACACGAATATATTGACGAAACAAACAGACAGACAAAAAAGGGATAAAACAAGGGAATACGCTAAGGGAATGCGCTTTATATATGTTTTAGTGTAAGCAACCGTATGTTTGTATGAATGTGTATGGGAGAGGGAGAGAGAGTGCAAGAGAAAGTGATGCGAAGTATAATATAGATTAATGGTAGGGACAACTAAATTATTGCATAGATGGAGCATATATATATACATATACACACACCAAACAGCAACAAATCCACATATACACACACACACATACCTTACAAACATCCTTACAGGGGGTTTGCAGGAGTTCTCATAGTTGTGGGACACTTTACTGACTTTTTCTTATTTGAAATGAATTTAATGTAATGCGATTTGGAATCTATAGCTCCCTTGTTGGACAAATCCAATAAGAATTTCTCCAAATCCAAGGAGCCAGTCTAAAAAGGGTGCTAGAATCCAATTTCCACCAAGTAAAGCTCACTTCCCAGAAAGAAAGAGTCAAGGAAGTGTCGCACAGCTATGAGAACCCCTGGAAAACCCTGTATACACTTATGCCAATGGAAGGACAACAATTGTGGTGGTGTTTGTAGCGTCGTAAAAACAAAGGAATAGTATGGGAAAAGGCTGGACATTTTTTATTAATTTAAATTTATCGGCATAGAATAAATGTTTTTTATTTGTAAATTAGAAAACTTGCCCAGAATCGGAACGTATTAACCTTATGAGAAGAACAAGCAAACTAAACACTTGATCGTAGAAAGCATGAGATGAGCAACAACAAAAAACCGTTTGGCAAACATTTGTAGTGTAGAACAAAAAGGGAAAAGGAAAAAAATTCAAACGGATTAGAGTGTATTTCGTAGCAAACTTAATGAGACGCTGCTGGCAGATGAGGAGAAAACAGCCGAGAGAGAAAGAGCACAAAGCAAAGCCCATTTACTGTGGATCCATTTTTTAGTGCGCGGGGAGAGTAACACCCCCTCGCAACCTCGTAGATTGAAGTATTTAAAATAGATATTTTTAAACAAACAAACAAACAAAAACGCAACCTAACGCGGCACCACAGCTGCTTCTACACCACCTGTGTACTGGTATTTTGTGAAATGGTAAAATTTTATCGGGAAATTACACAAACACACGCGGCACTGTGCGTGCTTATCAGCCCCAGCAGAAGCATCCCGCGTCATCTCACGTGCGCGGGCGGGATGACCGTCCCCGCACGTGGGCATTACAGTACAATCGAACCACAGCCTCCAGCCAGCTTCTGGACAGTCTCTGGTGTGCTCAAAGTATGTTTTTTTTTTTCTATGTTAAATTTGCATAAGCGCGCAAAGTTACCACACACACACACCGGTAGTAGGGGAGGATAAAAGCAGCAAAACTAAAATGGCAATTTATGCCGCTGCACGTGGCGTAAGTGTTGCGTAGGCTTTTTCTGCAACCTTACTGCGCCGAAAGGTCGGTGTTGATGCGCAGAGAGTTTTGAAGTGGCTTCAAGGAGCAGGCCAAGAAGCTACTGCACCGCGCACACATCTTTTACGCGAACGCGCATACGCGTGGTGTGGGGGGGGGGGGCAGAGGTACAACAGCGATAAAACCAAATGAAAAGAAGGAACACAGATAAAAAAACACGAGCAAAACTGAATTGCTAACTAAGAATCAATCAACCACAGAAAACCAACCACAACCAACAATATGTGTGTGTAAATAAATGTGTGAAAAAATAGTTTTCCGTTTTTTTTGTTTTACTTTGCGCGAAAGAGCATGTTAGAGTCAGCACATGGCGAGCACTGCAGCATCTTGAAAGGATCGTAGTTCACTGTGCGTTTTGCAGCATGGAAACGGAACAGAAATGTCACCGAGTAGACCGTAGTCGCCGTACAGAAGTCACAACAGGTCAAAGAACGTGTGTTAGATCCATTTTCAATGTATTGTAAAGCGTAAATTAAGTGTCGTGAGTAAAAAAAAAAAAACAAACATTACGGTTGAACACTTCCGCCACCGGTGGTTGCTGGTGCCGTCCCAGAAGTTCCGGCCGTGCTGCCCTGGTCCAGCTCGAGCTGCTTCAGCAACCGGTACAGGGCGGCCGCCTCCCGTATCCGGCTAAACTCGATGCAAAACGCTTCGATCTCGATGTACAGCTGCTTCACGTCGATGATCTTGTTCCGGATCAGGCTCTGCAGGAACACGCACACCAACCGTACCAGCCGGTTCTGCATGTACTTGTCCCGGATCGTCGAGCACGTGCCGATGCTGTTCACGATGTACAGATGCACGAAGTGCACCGGCAGATCGACCGACGTGGTCAGCCGGTTCACCACCTCCATCGAGTGCAGCGACAGCTCCATGTCGACGATCACGTCCAGGTACGCATCGATGTGGCGCGTTTTCAGCATACGCATCAGAATTTCGATCGCAATCGTCGGGTTGTATTCGATCAGGTTCGGGAGCTGTCCCAACGGGGGAAAACACAAGATTCCAATTAGAAATTTGTAACATCATTTCCGCTGGCTTTAACCGATGTACCTTTTCCGGCGTAACGCACGACAGGTGCGTCTGCTGCGTGTCCTTCTCCAGCTCGTTCACCAGCGTCTGCTGGTCGGCAATGCTGAGCGCCTGCCGGAACGATTGGTCCAGCAGCGTCTGCAGACACTTGTCCGGCGTTGGTTCCGCATCGCTGCAGCTATTGTACACCGGCTTGTGGTACGAGGGGCTGCCCAGATCGAGCCAGATCAGCTCATCCTCGCACGTGAGCAACGGTGGCGCCACGGACATGAACGTGGGGCCGAGCGCGTTCAGCAGCGGATTGCTCGGGTTCGCCGTCATCCCGCTCACCAGCTCCTCGATGGCCGCTCCGGTGTAGTTTTTGAGTGCCGGTTCACGGCCAGGCAGCACGGGCAGGGCGGGAATGATGTTGGCCACATTGGAGCGCACGGTGAGGGGGAAATCTTTTAGCCGCTCCGCTGCTTTCGCCTTTACGAACGCAATTTCGGCCGGCCCGACCGGGGTGGGCATTGCGGCAAACGCTTGGCAGAACAGGCGGGGTGACTTTTTGTCAATCTGTGAGTGAGGTGTGTTTGTGTGTGAGTGAGTTGCTTGTTTTGAGTGAAACGAAGAATGCTTACGTCTGGATCACCGTTCGATAGTAGCAGATGAATGAACTTCAGCTCCACCATCTGCGCGGGGCTGCTGCTGATGGCCGGCAGCAGTCCACCGAACGGTTCTAGGAACCGGGCCAAAAACAGGAAGAAGGGAGATTCCGCCTGCTCCTTGCGGCGGATGTCATACAGCACGTAGATGCCTGCCAGCCGGTGAAAGGGAAGGGCGAGATCGTTCTGCAGCAGCAGCAAAGCAAGCGCTGATCCGACTGAAAGATAGAGCAACATAGCAACCTGAATTAGCGGGATCGCTCCAAGCCGGCCGGTGATGCATCCTCTTACCCTGGAACCAGTTGCCCGCATTGGTGAACCGTTTCTGAATGATCGCCGAGACGCTTTCGAACGTTTGATGGTCAACATTCTTGCCCGTTATTAAGCTGCAATGCAGAAAAGCAATGATGAAAAACACACATACGCCCAGCTCTGGAAGCGATCAAATCCAGCCTCACTTACTCGTACAGCTCACGCATGTTGGCAGCTTCGTTTGGTTTTAATTAACTAATAAGGAGAAAGCTTGCCACTGCCACCACCACCACCATGCGGACAATTGTCAACAGCTGACTCGGCGGCCTATCCCGCGGCTCCGTAAGACGACCGGAGGAGCAAACACCAAAACAATCCCTTCCGTTTGTTGTTGCTGCAAGTTTGACATAACAGATGGCGTGGAAGGGCGAGAGCGCGCGCGCACACACACAAGAGAAAACAACGCACGGGAAGAGGTTGCAAAGAAGCAGCAGCAGCAGCAGAAGAGAAAATCGTTAACTAGGTTGAAGGGTGGACAGGGGGGCTTTCACCATGGCAGCATTGCGGAGCCACACAAAAGAGTGTGCGTAACCATGTTTTCCCATGCTCAACAGTAACTAACAGTAACACTTCCCATCTGCAACACCTTGGCAACGGCAAACAGCGTTTTTCGAGGAGGAACGAAAAAAATGGAACCCTTCCTCTTGCCCCCACCCCCTTCCTTCTGCCCAACGAAAGATTAGCGTCTATTTTCGGAAAAAATGGTTCTTTCACCCCGGAAGATGCAGAACATGAATGAAAATGGGGCTTTTTATCCATGCAGCTGGCTTTTTAATTAAGCTGTAGTGTATAATTTATTTGTTCCGTCATTTTGTGTAAGAGTACCAGGGGGATGGCGGAGGCGATCGATTGGTCTTTGAGTGTTCCCGAGCCCCCCCTGCGTGGGGATTGTGGTGCTGCTCACGCTTAACACTTTTACTTTTTGGAAGTTATAATACCATACGCAAAATACACAATTAGAAAGTAATAGTTATCGGTAGAGAGGCATTGGGGTTTTTTTTTGTAAGTAAACGGGATTTTGTGTCGTCTTTTTCTTGTTTTTTTTGGCAGTTCACTCTGCTAGCCCTTGCCCGAAAGACGATAGGCTAGCGAAAGGGGAAGGGGTGTGTGTAAGTGTGTGTGTGTGTGTGTGTGTGTGTGTGTGTGTGTGTGTGTGTGTGTGTGTGTGTGTGTGTGTGTGTGTGTGTGTGTGTTTCCATTAAAAGCTAACAATAGAAGTTCGAGGTACAAAAGACATTAATAAACAAAATGGAGCACTCTGCGCCCTCCGACCGATGCGGATCGTCCCGGGCGCGCACGCCGGAGGTGTGTCCCCCGGGGTGCGGGCAGATGCTTCCGTTGGGTGCCGTAGAGTATGATGTAAACACAATATAGAAAAGCCGGAACCTGCTGGCCCGCATTGCGGGGATGTGGGAGGGTTGGTGCTCCCCATTCCCGTGCTAGTAGTAGTAGTAGTTCACTTGTTTTTTCTACTTCTTTTGGTTCCGTTGCAAAGAGCAGAGAGATGTGCAATGCAAAATGCGCGTTACTTGCGGCGAGTGGTTGTGTGTTGGATGTAGTGAGTTGGATGGGGCGGGGGAGGCAGGGTGATGCGCTCACCCAGCTCACCAGAAGCCCTGGGAGTGACCGCCCGGTGGCACGCGGGCCCGTTCCGACGTTGCCTGCTGCCTGTCCGCCGACGCACCGCCACCGCCATTTGATGATCCATTTTGCGCTGGTGCCGATGATCCGTTGTCTCCTCCGGTGGACGACGGTGCGGCGCCACCACCACCGCCTCCCTGCTTTCCCGTATCGAGCGACTCGTTCGGGTCCATCGTGCCCATGACGGCGTTCATGTTGGACGAGTTCTGCTGGTTGTTCTTCGGCCGGGGCGGGTTTTGCCGCACGTCCGACGAGCCGAAAATGTCCGAATGGCCACCGCCCGGGGGTTTCAGCACGCGGCTCGAGGGTTTCGCTTCCGCGGCCACACCAACGTTAAAGTTCGTCGACATGATATTGCGTGAGGAGTTTTCGAGGGAACGTCGAAGGGGTACTACACAGTGATGAAGCACAGTCTGCAAAGGGTTGCGGTGTTCCTCCGGTAAACGCGGACTGAAAACGTGAACACTTAACACAGCGTCGGGGTTTGGAAAAATGCACCAGAGCACGCCTTGTTCCCTTGCACGGCAGGTCGCTTTTGTCCCTTTTTTTTCTCCCCTGTGTGTGGATCAATAAACTGAAGCGTCTGTGCAAGGTGCAGAAAATTTCGGTTGGCGTTTCACGGCAGTTGACAGATGGACAATGGGTTCGCTTGAAATTGGGTCGCACGCAGGGACACGCCTGCAAGTCACCGTGCGTGACAACTAGTAAAACAAATTTGTTTTAAATTTTCACTGAAGTTAAGTAAAATTGCAAATGAGATAATGCTGAATTTGAAAGCTGCAAATCGCGTTATCAACAGAGTTATTGGGAATTCATCGTTTGGATCGTGTCCCAAAAGCGGTTACTTTGGGCCACATTGGTTCGTTTGATTGCGAACATGTTTTTGAATTCAACGATGTAGGGTAGTTTTGAAAAGTTGCTTCAAAATGCATTCTTTCTATTGGCTTTACAATGCCTTCTGCACATTGAAACACATTGGAAATTGGAGCTTATAAATGGGTTGGAGAGAATGAGATCATGTTGAACTGAAATCGGATGATATTAACCCATTTCCTTGTGCCATTTCCATAAACTCCGCATGATGTCATCGAGCCAGGCATGACATCATCAAAACGAAAAAAGCCGAGAGAAGCTAATAACAACTATTACCTGTTGAGAATTGTGGTTGTGATGCGGAGAGAAGCAAAATCTCCATACCACCAGACTAAACAGTCTTGAAAAATTCCCAACGACTCACAAATGAAACTCCCCAATCTTCTCACTGTGGATGGGAAAAGCGTAATCAATTCTCTTTATTCGCTCCGATGAAAATAGTTCGTTACATCCTGCTCGGTGTATCATATAAATCCTTTTGATTTCGCAACATTCATTACGGCCTACGATGGCGAAGGCGATGGCATAAGGTCAGTTGTTTGGTTTCTGGCAAACCAGGTATATGCTGTTGTAGTGGCTTTGGTGCATTGAGGTGGGGTTTTGCGAGTACGTCGTCACGATGTTTGTTTCATTTTTCTGCCAACGAAATGATGAATGTAATTAAAGATCAAAAGTTGAGGTCATGTGGTGGTTCGAAATGAAAGTTATGCTTACGAGAATGATGAAACCAAGAGAGCGAATAATTTCCAGCAGATCCTCGTACGTCGGCTCGATGCTGCCCTCCTGCGGCACGTCGGAAAAGTGGTACAGCAGCGGTCCCAGATTCACCCAAATGCCGCCGGGTTTCAGTATCTTCTTGATCACCTCGATAAACTCGATGATGTTGTTAGCACAGTCGATGAAGAAGCAGGTGGCTATACACTCCCAGTAATCTTCGTCCCGGTATACCTGTCGCAGTGGATAAAACAAAAAGTAGGAAAATGGGCGGTTGGATATACTTTCTGCCAGAGTTTGCGTCCTCGCCGTACCTGCAGAAAGTCTCCCGCCACCATATTCATCGTCCCTTTGGGTGGGAATTTTGTGGGGCTAACGTCGGGAAAGGAAACCGGAACGAGCTGATTCTGCTGGCTCAGATTGTTCACCACCTGGTGCACCCACGGGTAGATTGTACACTGATTTGCAGCAACGCATCTATAGAAAAGACAAAAAAGGTGCCAAAATTAACATAAATGTACTGAAATACCAATACCAATACCTCATACCTGTTTAATACAAAATTGGACGCAATGAGCATGAAGAGCGAAAACTCATTGCCCTCGCAGTAAAACCCCTGGCAGGCAAGCTCGTAAATTAGCCGCCCTAGCCCGGCGCCGGGCACCAGAATTTTCACCTTTGTCAGGTCACTGCAAAAACAAACAAAACACACAGCGCGCATTGACAGTGATTAGATAATGCTGCTATCAATTGGGGCGTGCTGCACCACCGGGCGTGCTGCACGAGACTCACTACTTTGCCGGGTTGAAGAAGGCCGTAATCTCCTGTACGATTGGGCTGTAGCACTGATCCCGCTCCAGCTTGCCCTGCTCGCTCCAGTCGCGAAAGATTTGCTTCAGCGTGATTTGCACCTGTGCAGGAATAAAGAACCACCACGTGGGTGAATGAATTTCGTCACTAATCGGCTTTGATCGGTGCCGCAACGCTACCTTTTGAAAGTCCTGATAGCGCAGCTTCAACCCGTCCGCCGGCTGCAGCTCGGGCTCGATGTTGTGGTCCGCATTTTGAAACAGACAGTTGGCGTCCTGTATGATCTGCTTGATCACTTGCGCGTTCACCTCGACGCAGCGCCGCTGGTTCTGCAGGTGCTCCCGGTAGCTGGTCAGCATCTGCTGGTGGGCCGGTGGTAGCGTCTCGAGAAAGCACTCCTTCCGCTTCAGTTCCGCCATCGAGCTGTGCCTAAAGGAGAGGAGCGGACGAACGCGTTAGCATCGCTTGCAAGCAAAAACCCCCTCGTGGGGTCGGGCGTCACGTTTTCCTGCACGCGTTTTTCGTACCTGTAGTACTTGAAGGCGGCGATGATTTTGAAAAAGTTTCTCCGCTCCTCCTCCATGTCTTCGATCAGGCAGGCTTCCGGATCTTCCGGCACCGTTTCGGGCGCGTGTCCTTTTGAAGACGAAGACGATTCCATGACGGGGTGGTTGGGTTGGTTTCTGCTAAAGAAACAAAACAACAAAAAAAGCACCTCCTGCCCGTCGTTCAACGGTGGCGTATCCAACGATTGCAAATCAAAACAAAAGCAATCCACCGTTTTGACAGCTAGCGGCGATGTCTATTTACGGTGTGTGGTTGAGTGCTTGAAACGTTTCGTTGTTCGTTATTTGCAAAAGTGGCCCTTTTTTATCGCATTTGGGGTCCCAAAATTACAAAATTTGCAGTTAAAAACGGAAATATGTGGGAAAATCCATCCCACACAATTTGTGCCATTCGCGTGCAAAGAGTTTTGCGAAAATATTGTGCCATTTTCTGCCACGCATGACGTTTTGGGGCGCGCGAGCGGACAGAAAAGAGAAAGAAATAGCGATACAAAGAGACACACATACACACACACGCACACACAGCCATGCCCACACAGGAACAGATTGCGAAACATGACAGCAGGTCGGGTTTTCCACGGCTGACACAGGCTGCTCTCGCTCGTGTACGTACTCGGTAATAACTCGCCGTCGTCCCTCCCCCGAAAAAGAGCCCCGTTTTTCCAAACCGTCGATGAAAGGGGCTGCAAGCAAGCAAGCAAGCAGCAGCAGCAGAAGCATCAGACAGTGGCAGCAGTGCAATCGTGCAAAACGTAGTAGTAGTAGAAGAAGTGCAGCAGCTGGTAAGCTGACGGTGCCGTGTGTCTGTGTGTCCCTGTGTGTGGGTGCGGGGAGGAAGGCTGGCTGCAGATTTTGAAGGGGTGCCCCTTTGCGGTCACGACGGTGGTGGGTGTCAGGCCCAGGGGTCGTGGTCGCATTCTCGGCCACCGTTCGTTCGCAATCTCGAAATCTCCCAAATCCGAACGGAGTTGCGGGATGGGGTGAAAGTAATAGCAGCAGCAGCAACAACAATAACAATATCGTGTGTCCTTTCCCCGTCGTTTCCCGTACCCGTGGCAGAGAGAAGAAGAGGAAAAGTGCGTACCGCCGAGCCGCGAAAGTGCGTGAAAAGTAAATTGTGTTCTTCGCAGCAGCCCCCGGGAGTGTGTGTGTCGTGTCTGTACGCGTGTGTGTGTGTGTGGTGGGCTAGGCGAATTGGGGTTACCTACACCCGCAGGAGAATCGAAGGGCGCGGGAAGGTTTTTTTGAAAAAGAGGCAAAAGTGCAAGTGAGTTGTCGAAAAAGTGAAACTCTTAGTTCCATGGCCCGAGCTCTGCTTTGCCCTGCTGCTGCCCTTTTCGCGATAGGGGATTGTGGGAAAAAGACATTTCCGGCGGCTCCTTGTCAAGGGGAGGGTGCGGAAGTGGGGACACCCCGTGTCCCCGATACAGGATGGGAGGGGATTGCGACGGAAAGTGCACACTTGCAAAACGACGGCCCAGATAGTGTAAAGGGACACTCAGGTCAGGCCAGATATAGATTTTTTTGTTTCGTCGTGGTGCGCCGTTCTCGTCTCTCTCTCTCTCGCACACACACATGGAGATTATTTAAAATATTTTTTTTTCCACCGTGATCGAGTCGGCCCCTATTTCCTGGCCTACTAATCCCGTCCTCCTCCTGCTCGTCGCTGGTGCTGTTCGGGAGAAGAAATCTAAATGGAAAAGAAGGCCTGTCCTAACACGCGATTTGTACGATTCTGGTCCGGTCAAACCCGGATGTAACACAAAGTCGTAGAAAAAGCCCCCTTTTTGTGTGGGAAGTGCGGGGGGTGATGTGCGCGTATGTGACGAGCAAATTAACCGAAAGGAATTCCATCTTTTGCCACGCACAAGGACATAAGGTTGGCGAATGAGCAAGGGGGGGGGGGGGGGGAGTGGGCATGCCGTTTTTGTGAAAGGCGCCACACCGTCACACAGCAAAACGCACACACTATCAATAACATACATCCCCCATCCCCCAACCACCACCGTTTTGATCGCTCATGTCGGTCATCGTGGTCGTCGTCGTCGTCGTGACTGCGTGAAGATTGCGGGTTTTCGATAGTGTGAGGGGGCAGCGCAAAACTTTCGACCGAGGCGCACGGGGAGAGCAAAAAAAAGGTCAACATTCCGACCCCCTCCTCCCCGTTCCCTTCGTCATGCGTCCCCTTCTCTAGTAGCCCAGACGGATTATTGCGTGCGTGCGTGGTACTTTGTTGGTGAGAAAGTGAGCGTATTTTGCCTTCCCCCTTTGATTGATTCCCCCCCCCCCCATTCCCGTCTTCTTCTAAGCTGCGGTGGAAAAAGCCTTTGCCACCGCCAGTGGTTGTCTGCATGATGTCCCGAAAAAGTCGTTATGAGTCAGCCATGTGTGTGTGTGTGTGGGTGTATGTGTGGTCCGTTCGCGATCGCGTATGTGTGTCGCGCAGGGCCTGCTTGCCCGGTTGTGAAAACGTCATCGCCTCCCAATACCACTGCAAATACGGACTGAACGCGTGTGTGTGTGTGTGAGAGAGAGAGATAGAGTGAGACAGCGCGCGCACACGCGAGAGGGACAGAGCAGCAACTGTCATCCAACACACCTTCTTGGGTCGCGCTGGTTGTGTGCTGTAGTCGCGTATTGTTTGCCTCTGCCCGCCGTCTACGTCGGTTGTGTTGAAGGTGGTATTTATTTTCACGTCATCAGGACGACTTTTTTGTTGCCCACAATAGTTAGTAGTGTGCATTCTGCGTGTGTCTGTGGATCGTTCACGCATCACTAAATCACGAACGGAATTCGGTGACAACGAACGACGACGACTACTACGAACCTACTGCTGCTTGTTCAACACCATCGAGCAGAGCGCAACCAGCTGATGACGTTACACACCTTTCCGCGGTGTAGCTGTGTGTGTGTTTGTGTGTGCGTGTGTGTGTGTGGGTATTGGTTGCGAGATGTCACTTTGCATTGCGTTGCGTTTGAGGGGGTTCAGTGTTTTCTACTTTTCCTTACGGTGGGGACGTTAGGGAAATGATGCAGCAATGCTGATGGGTGAGCACAGATTAAGAAGAGGCAAGCGATCTCTCTTTCACTATAGTTTCGCTATCCGAATCCCAGTGTTTCCACCTTTGTGAGGTTGACTCTATATTTTCACTTTTAATTACAAGTTTGGAAAACTAACAAATTATACACACACACACATGGTGGAGGGTTGTGAACGGCCACGGTGTCATCGTCAAGCTCGGCTGAGGATGAGGTGTGTGCGGGAGCTAAAAGTAACGCGAATTAATTCACCGATTTCTGTCGGTCATTCTGGACATGCGGTTACTGTAACGGCGGGTGCATTGTGTGTTTGTGTGGGTGTGTGTTGCATACCAAGCGGATACGGCTGCATCAGCTGGCCAGCCAGTGACAAGTCAGTCCTCTCGCTTCAGGAAGGTGAAGTGCAGGTTGTTCACCGTGAAACAGTGGCTGTATATGTGTGTCGAGTGTTTCGTTAATACGTTTTGATAATCGAAAAACATGCGACGTTAAACCCGGTGTCTTTCTGGTCCATGGAATTTAGCACATTTTCGATTTTGTTTTTTTATGAAAAAAGCGCATTATAATAATCAAAAACAGTACTTGTAGTTTCAAAACCTTTTGATTTGATTTGAATGTCGCTTTGTATGTAAATTTCTAAGTAACTTTATCCTCCGGGAAAGAAGTTTTGTGTTCTTTTTTATATTAATGTTATTCTGAATAAGTTTGCACTAAAACCTCTGATCACAACCATCCAATCAGCAAGCAAACACACCTATTATTACACCTTTTTAAAACGGAATTTGTTGTGGGCTGGAACTCACGATCAGTTGTACACAAGGCAGAGCACTTACCACAACACCAAAACCCCATAATTAACTAGGCCCGTTAAAAGTCCTTCTTGTATTACGCATGAACAAGGAAAACGTAAAAAATAGTCCCGTTTTCGAAACCAAATAAGCCCAAAGAGACCTTTAATGCTCGTAAAAGCTTTCCAGGAATGTACAAACTAAAAAAAAGTGGCTCTCGTTATTTTAAAAATAATCGAATACTCCACTCGAAACATCCGCGCAGCATTCTGGGGATGGGGATTTAAATGATTAAATTTTCCCAGGCACTGGGGCAACCCAAAGCGGAAGGAAAAAGCGAATCGAAGAATAACAAAAAAAAAAATAAAAGGAAAAACGAGCTGCTTTGGAATTTCTAGCCCGTGGCACCCAAGGGGCTGTACAGTGAAAGACACAAGGGGGTATGAAAAGGGGAGGGGGGAGGGGGGTGAAATCGGCACACCGCTGCAGCAAAAAAGGAAGTAACAGTGAATGGAACGCACACTGCAAATGGCACGTGAAGTGGTGGTCTGGTGGGCAGGCGCTGGTGAAAAGAAGAGAAGGATAGGGAGAGAGAGAGAGAGAGAGAGAGAGAGAGAGAGAGAAAGAGAAAAAAAGCGAAAGGCCTTGCCCACCCCACCTTCTTTAGCCACCAAAAGCGCACACCCCTGCGGACATTCGTGTAGCAGCAGTCCGGGCGTGCGAACATACACACACACAGAGAAAACACACACCATTGCTCCCTCCTAAAGTGAATTGTTTTTCCTTCTCGCAGCAGAAATCGACAGCAACAACAACCACCAGCAGCAGTAGCCCCAGACGGTGGCAGCCAGCATCAGCGAAACGGCAACGTGTCTAGCAGCTTTTCCTTATCCGCAAGGGAAACGCGCAAAACGAGTCGAAAGTGGAATCAGGTGTAAATAGCAAAACGAAGAAGCGGAAAAGATAAGCCAGAGAGCGAAGGAGAGGGAGAAAGAGAAGCTTTTGAAAGAAGAAAAAAAAAAACATCATCTCCGATCATCATCCTAAGAAGGGTGAGAAAGCGTAGTGCGCGCGGTGAGAAGATCGTGTTTCGTTTGCGCTGTGTGGTGAGTTGGGTGAGAAAGTTTTCACGATCGTTTCAGTGGTGTGTGGTGCAGCGTGATTGTGAGTGTGTGCGTGTGTGTGTTTGAAAAGAAAAGTGCAACCGAAAAAAGCGGGCGCCCACCTGTTACGAAGGGCTTTGCGTGGAAGAAAATCTGCTCTGTGCGCGCATAACACACGCGCACACGCACGCAAAGCGAACAGCAGCAGCAGCAGGTGTATGCGTGGCGGTTTTAGTGGTGTGCTGCGTGAAGTGCGTGTGTCACAGTAGTTTTGTTTTTTGTGTTGTTTGGTAACAGCTCGATCGTGATCATCTTTTATTCGAAGCAGCTCATCGTGTACGTGCGTGTGTGTTTCTCGTGAGATTGTGTGCGCCCAACACAGTCAGAGCAGCATCTCGCACGGTTACCCGTGTTTGGTTTGCTCACCTCGTGAGCTCGCGTGCATCGGTGAGAAGATTTCCGCTACCGCCGCGCCGCTCCCCTTCATCTTCGTCCATCATCTCGTCGCCTACTGGTCACGGTGCGCGTGTGTGTCTGGTAGTTTTAGCGCACGGAAGGAAATGTAATGTGTTTGAAAGCTAAGACACAAGGTAAGTGCCCGGAAGCGGTTCACCATCTGCATCCTAGTTGTCCCGTAGCTGTGTCGACAAGATGCCCCTTTTTGGGCTTTTCATTTCCATTCCGCCCGGAACGCTGCGGGGTTTGCGCTTTAAGCTGCAACGTGCAACGTCAGGCATTGCACCAGCCCGAAACGTGTTCAAACAAGTCACGACACAGACACGCACATACATCGACCCGGAGAAGCGCACTGCTGACGTCAGAGCTAATTGCCGACGAGCCGGCGGGCGCATTGCGAAAAACCCGGGCGGGAGGGTGCTTTGTGCATATGGAAAAGCGTAGAAGCGACGACACACGTGGCGGCCGTGCATGATTCATGGCACATCGCATGAGCTTTGTGCGAGAGACCCATATTATACGTAAGCGTCACTGAGCATTTGCATTATTCTGGTCGGCCCTCGGCCCTGCTGCCGATCGGCACGGGAAGGTTCGGGAAGGACTGCTGCCACCACGTGGGGCGGTGGTTGCAAAACTATGCGCATCGAAAGCGAACGTGGGCACCGGGAGAGAGAAGTCATTTACCCGTCGCCATGGCTTGGTTTCTAGGGTAGGGTCGTCGGCTGGAACTGTAGCAATTTGGCGATGGCGGCGACGGCGACAGCACGACAACGACCGACCCAAACCGGGTGCCGCTCGTCGGAGGAAATGTGAAAAGTCATTAAAAGCGCCCGAAACAGCCGAAGAACGTGGCATTGAGCCTTCTTGAACGCTCACTCCGTGGTCCAGCAGTGGCCCCCCCACCCGAAGGCATTATGCAGGAATCCGGTGGGATTGCTATTTAATACGATTTTGGTGGGAGACTGAAACGATGCCATGCGAGACGTTACGGATCCCAGTTTTTATTAGGATCGTTACGGTTCGCCCGGGGTCTCGCCGGTCGTTTGCCCAAAACTGGTGTTTGGCCGCGCGTTTTTCCGCCAGCAGCGTTCCGGCACCAGCTGACAGCAGCTTGTCGTCGCTCACTCGACGACGGTGAAGTGGTTTTCCTCTTTGCATGCCAAACGAGCCACAACAGCAGCAGCTGCCGTTTCGCACCTTTTTGGAGTTGTCTCCCAAAGCAATCGATGACAAAGCGAAATTAGGTGGCAATATGGATTTGTGCACTGCCTGCCTGCCGGCTGTTGGGGCTCCGAGGTGTCCGAGATGAAAATAGAACCGAAACAGAACGGACACTGCCGGCTCCCCCCCGGGGCGTCCAGGGTCATCTAGCGAGACGGCTGGGGTTGGAAATGAAGACATTTCCAAACGAGTGTGTGCCTCTACCGGGAAAGATAATCCCCTTTGAGCGCGGTGCCAATAGTGTGTATGTGTGTGTGTGTGGTTTGTGACACGAAACGGTTTAAATTGGACGGCTTTTGTGCTTTCTATGCATAGGCCGGCACCACAGAATCGATTGTTTGACAATAGCTTAGATTGAGAGATTTGGCTCGTTCGAAGCGGGCCTCGGTTGATTGATAATACAATTTGATGGGGTTGTTTGAGAGGCTTTTGGAGGCTTAAAATGCGTTTGTGATGATTATAACTTTGCTGCCTTTTTGTGCTTGGATGGATATGCTGGTTGGCTATTTTGTGCTCTTCTATTTATAATGTATAAACATGAAACACTAAAAAGATATGTCAAATGGTTCCCAAAAATGTAGATATTAAGTCTGATGTTAGCTACAGACTCGACAAACGTGTACCCTTTATTACCAATCAATTTCAGCGGGACTTCGTGGTGTCGTGCTAAGCGTTAGTTCCTTTAAAAGACAGGTTGTAGGTTCAATTCCTCGCGCGCGCGCGCGCTTAGGTTGAACTTCTTGTCATTGTTTCCGTCGCTTTATTTCCAAAATAAACGAAACGGAAATTATCAAGGACAGACAAGAACGCACACAACGCTCAAATTGCCATTTTGTGGATGTAGCAGAGAGGTCCCATTGACATTTGTTGAAAAGGTTATGGGGGAAGCTTCTAAATTAATTTGGATGTAAAAAAAGAAGCGACTCCCGACAACACACACACATACGAGACTCACTTCTGCCTCTCTTAAACTTTAATCAGGTTTTTACGTGATGCGAATGAAAACCAACGAAACTCTGCTGTATGTGAAGCCAGCCAGCACCCACAACCGTAGGATGTGTTTTGTCGGAAGACGATGGGATTCCCCTTCACAGTGTGTGTGGTTAGAGAGCTGACAAAAAAGTCCCCCACCGACACAAGTTAAGTAGCGAGAAAGCATATCAGCATAAAAAATAATCAACTTTGTGTGTATGTATGTCATCGTCGTGCCCCAATGCTGCTGCTGCTGCTGCCACGATGATGAAGAAAACATTAGCTAAAAGCGCAATTGAGCAAACGGCATTTATTGTCTCGCCAGGAGAGCGTTCTGTTTATGATTACCCTTTCAGGATGTGTTCAGGGCTTACCACTGGAAGACATTTCTGGGAGCCTTTTTTGTTTTGGTTTTGTGCCACACACGATCGTTTGTTGGTAGGATGATCCCAGAAAAGGATCCAAGAACACTTGAAGACACAGTGATGTGTGTGCTGTAGGTAATGACATCTTTTTTGCTGGGGGTCCTTCCTAACTGGGGTCTCCGTGTCTCTGGCTCACCCTGCACCGTTGACAGCAATTACAGTGTTAAGTCTTTCTCCCACGGCTTCTTTTCGAACTCTTTCACCGGTTGAGGTATCCTTTTTTAAGGGCGGGCCGGCCGGAATGTGTTCCAATGTATTACAGCGGGCCACACTGGGCCACGGTTTGAGTTTGATGTTAATTTCAGCGTCCTGAGCTTTCCAGAGCACACGGGGTGGGTTAGAGTGTAAGATAAAACAGCCCGCAAACTCTGGGGCTTGACGAAACGAGGAAGATAATGACTTTCGTTTTCACTTTCTTTTTCCTTTTTTGGGGGGGGGGGGGGGGGTTGCGGTGTGTTTGAATAGGTCAATAAGGGATAGGACAGAGACGGTGTGCTGATGAACAAAAGGGGGAAATTGGGAGCTTATGGTAGAAAAGGGTTCCAGGTTTTCGGGGTGGATCCCAATTAAATGGAATGAAAATGTCACCGAGAAGTTTTGCTTTTTTTTCTTCGCCTTCTCCTGAATCTCCTTCAGTCCCCTTGCGTGTGGTTGTGTTGTGTTTTTAGCACGAGAAGAAACTTTTTCTCTTCCCGAAATGTCCTTTCCCATTATTTCGATGGGCTTTTTCCATGTGGCAGTATTTCTTCACCTCCTTAGTGGTCCTCATAAAACCGTGTTTTTTATACTATTTTAAGTATGGTAAAGAACGATCTTTATCATGCGTGTGCGCGTGCCTGTGTGACGGGCATCTTCCCTCTGGATACCGGAAAAAGAGTTTGTTTGCAGAAACGGAATGAAAGGATAATACAAACCCTTTTTGCCGATGACATCCCTGTTCCCTCTCGGGTAGCAAATTCGGTCAATTTTTTTCAACTCTTTTTGGTCGTGCACAGGGATCTTTGCTTTGGTAAAAGAATGTGGAAAAATTAATAAGCAAAAGGAAGAAACAAAAAATGGACAATCTAAGCTTTCAATGTCAGCGGGTAAACTTTGGCATCAACAACAAGAACAAAGGGCCGAGAGGACAGGCCATGGTTTATGATGTTTCGTTACGCTGCTGCTGCTGCTGCTACGGCGGAAAAGTTGATGATAAATTTGCATTTTCGCCAGTGAGTTAGTTACTACCGGGTTTCACCCAGCTTTGCTCGATGCCCTAACCCCAACCACTGCTTTCTTCTTGGGTGTGTTTTTGTGCATTTTTTTGCGCTTGTAACGACCCTTCGGACGATGGGAGTAATTATTCACGAATCTTTCTTTAGTCCAGTTGCTGGGTGGCCTGCCGCTGTTTGTTAAGAAGGTGGATTATTGAGTATGGCAATTGGAAATTAAATTGGCACCAGCTACTAACGACAGTGCTACGGGAGAGAGAGAGAGAGAGAGAGAGAGAGAGAGAGAGAGAGAGAGAGAGAGAGAGAGAGAGAGAGAGAGAGAGAGAGAGAGAGAGAGAGAGAGAGAGAGAGAGAGAGAGAGAGAGAGAGAGAGAGAGAGAGAGAGAGAGAGAGAGAGAGAGAGAGAGAGAGAGAGAGAGAGAGAGAGAGAGAGAGAGAGAGAGAGAGAGAGATAAAACATAGTTGGAAATAAGAAGACCCAACGAGAGGACTGTGTAATATGCAACAATCAGCCAATAGATAGCGAAGGTACAGCTAAAACGGAAAATACAATAAAGAATAAGGAAGTTGAACAGTTGGTAGAAGATTAATGTTAAAGAAATGAAACTGCAATGTTTGCTACAACATGTAAACAATCCTTATAACTTGATAAACTCTCAATGATAATAAAACATTGAAGAAAAGGATGAAACAAATGAAGGAAAAGGGGTAGGTAAAAATAGGGTATAAGTAAAAATAAAATAAAATAAAATAAAATACTAACAATTGGAACTCTCTACAAGATAAAAAATAGAAGTTTATGGCAATCATTACTTTTCAAATTAAAAAAAAAGTTTGATGTAGCTTTTTTTCAATAAAACACCAACCAGTAGGCCAATAAAGACTCTACTTCCTGTCGGTGTCGTTGAGTGATGATGAGGAGGGAAAGCCTCTTCAAGTGCACTACACACTCAAGCACACACACACTCACGCACTACACACTTCAGGCTTCAGCTTTTCAAACTTGCAATTTCGAGAGACTCGTCTGACCAGCGGCGAGGCCCCTCTCCCAAACCCATCTTGGCTTACTTTTTGCCAGTTAGATCATCATGTTCGCACCGGGGCACAGTTTTATTTTTGCTTCCTTCGCCTCGTTACCAGGAAGTCTCGTTAACCTCCCTTCCCTCCCCGTCGTAACTTACACGCACTTGCGGTTGATTTCACGCATCCAGTTTCTCTTACACTGGGGAGCTAGCTGGGCGGTGTGTGTGTGTTTCGGTCGGTTGAAAATCGAAATTGGTTCACTGCGTCGATCGCGTGCGTGGCGCGTCGTCGCTACTACTTACTCCAGGGTTACTACTTCTTTTACCATTTTTTCCACCAGTGAAGGAAGAAATCGAATTTAGTTTAAAAAAAACACACAAAAATTAGACATCAGTTTCATTTTCGTTCGGTTTATTACATTTTATTGCTCTTTGTGTATGCTGTTAGTTCGTTTCGCTTTTCTCACACTGGTGAAATTGTGCGCAACAGGGGGGAAGATGGGTAACACAGTAGCAGCAAAACAAATCCTTTCTGTTGGCAAACTAAATCCTCACCCTTCCCGGCGATCGGCGGCCGGGTCGTCATTTTCCATCGGTTTCATCATCTTTTTAGCAAACAGTTTCCATGCCCCCGGACTCGTTACTGCGAGCAAGAAAGAGAGGGTAGACCTACTACCGTCTTAATCATGGGTGTTCGCTACTTTTGGATAATTTGTTGTGCGCGTTCGCTTTTTTCTTTCCTCTTCAGTTGTAAATTCCATTCCAGCGCTCGCTCGCGCCGCTTACCTTTCCTGCTCGCTGTAGCGGAGGTAGTAAAAGTGAAAATGGTGTCTTTGGGCTGCGCGCCGTCCGACTGTCTTCAACCGCGCGTGTGTGTGTGTATTGCACAATAGGCAGGAAGTAAAAGCGTTTGTGCGTGCAGTAAGACAATAGGAGGAAGTGGTGGTGGCTTTTCCGTGCGCCATCAGCCGCCGTCTTTAGTTAGTGTGTGGGTATATCTATTTGCAGCTTGTGTATGTGTCTTGTTGTTGCTCGGTTTGCGCTTTTCTATTGCATTCTATTTCTTTTTGGATAATTTTTTTTAAAATACGTGTTGTACTATATGAACCATTTTTTTTCACTTGCTAAGGGCTGTGATCTCAGGACCTTTTGCTACCACCAAAGGTCTGCGCCAGGGGGACGGGCTTGCCTGTCTCCTTTTCAACTTGGCGCTAGAGAGGGCCATCCGCGACTCGAGGGTGGAGACTACGGGAACCATCTTCTATAAGTCAACCCAGATCCTGGCATACGCTGATGATATAGACATCATTGGTCTGCGGCTCTCCTATGTAGCAGAAGCCTACCAAGGGATTGAGCAGGCGGCAGAGAGCCTCGGATTGCAGATAAACGAGGCAAAGACCAAACTGATGGTGGCAACATCAGCGGACCTACCAATAAATAATCCGAATCTACGTAGGCGTGACGTACAGATAGGTGAACGCACTTTTGAAGTCGTCCCACAATTCACCTATCTTGGGTCAAAGGTCAGCAACGACAACAGCATGGAAGCTGAGTTGCGCGCAAGGATGCTGGCTGGCAACCGGTCATTCTACAGCCTGAAAAAGCAGTTTACCTCAAAGAACCTGTCGCGACGGACGAAGCTGGGACTATATAGTACCTATATAGTACCAGTACTCACATACGCCTCTGAGACATGGACACTGTCCAAATCTGACGAAACCCTCTTAGCCGCGTTCGAGAGGAAGATGCTCAGAAGGATACTTGGCCCCGTATGTGTGGAAGGACAATGGAGGAGCCGCTATAATGACGAGCTATACGAGATGTACGGCGACCTCACTGTCGTACAGCGTATAAAGCTCGCCAGGCTCCGGTGGGCTGGCCATGTTATACGCATGGAAACGGACGACCCAGCCCGTAAAGTCTTTTTAGGCCGTCCACAAGGACAGAGGAGGCGTGGTAGGCCCAAACTGAGGTGGCAAGATGGCGTGGAGGCGTCCGCCATTAAGGCCGGGATAACGGACTGGCAGACGAAGGCGCGAGACCGTGAGCGGTTTCGGACACTCCTGAGGCAGGCCAAGACCGCAAAGCGGTTGTAGTGCCGGATAAGTAAGTAAGTAAGTAAGGGCTGTTGAGAGTTTTGCTTCCGGGTTTGCGGCACAGAGGAAGCTGTGGGTTATGCATTTTTCAGGGGTTTGTTGAACCCTTCCACCAGCGCTTTTCGTCCACTGCCGCCAACGCTTTGTTTTTCTTTAATTTTAAGCCCAAAATCGGAACGAGATAGATTTCTTTTTTGGCTGTGTTTTCTCAACAACAATCGCGTGTGTTCGTCTCCCGGAGTTCGTTCTATTGTTTGTGTTTTTATGGCAAAAAAGAGGAGTGGAAGCTTTTCTCATTTATTTTCCTTCGGTTTGATAAATATTTTTCCGATTTGTATTCCCTTTTTTGAATTTTGGTTCAAGTTTTTCCTTTCGACTGCAAACGCCTTGATGGCGGTCGAACATTGTTATTTTATCCATGCGCCGTGCTTTGTCGAGAAAGCAAAGAACTATTAAAAAAGTGAACAGAACCAAGTTTGAATGATGATTGTATTGTTTGTTTTCCTTTTCAATTTAATGCGTCTGCCTCTACTTTGATACTTATTTCATCTCTATCTTTGGACCTGTTTTCCATTATCTTTAACATATTTTCAAATACTATTCCGATGCCAAACCACCGAGCATGAAGAGTCTTCCGGATGTTCCCATGACGTAACCAAAGTATATGGGGCCATTTATAAAAAAAAAAAAAAACGTGGGCAGACAGCTGGAATATAGTTTTAAAAACTATTGTTTCTGTCATCGCCCCCATGGGTTGTAATCTTCCTTTCCATCTCCCTCCGAGCCACTAGGGTAAATGTCATAAAAATGGTCAACTTGGAGAAATGTAACGAAAAGGCCCCACTACCTTGCGGCGCTCGTTGTAAAACCGATTACGAGAGATTCGCTGCGGGGGGGGGGGGGTTGTTTTCTGTCAGTTTTCTTTCGTGTCTGCACCAGACACACCCGAGGCCCCGATGTAAGCGAGCGCGGTTGTTGTTTGGGAAAAACTACAGCACAAACAAAGCAGCAACAACACAACTACCTTGCTTGAAAGGGGGAGCACAAAAAAAAAAAAAAACACTTACACAACCACTTGGCGGATTGCGCGGTGGGGCTTTTCACCCCTTTCTCCAATCGTTATATGAACTTCCAAATTGCTACTGCTGGCTATTGCCGTACACCCATACACACTTCGAGCGAAATATATTATTTTGTACGCTTTTTTTTTTTTGGTTGGGGGGTACGCCTTGCGGTGAAAAGAAAAGTGCTTTCATTGTGCCACCTATATCAACGAGTACACCTCGGTGCAATTTTCCACCGAGGGGTTTGTTTTGCTGGATCCCAGATGCGGAAGAGAAGTATGCCGCGCGTGAGCAGTAAGCAGGGGAAGACGTCCTTGTTTCGGACGGACAGACTGAGCAAACGGAGAAGCTAGCGAAAGGAAAGGGGTGTTGTGTTAGGGTACAGGCAGCGAAAGGGTTTCTTGGCTGCGTGGTTAGCGCGTATGAGTGTGTGTGTTATGCTGTGGGCACTAATTAGTGTTTCCATCACCACCGACAAACGACGACGACGTCGGCGACGGCGATGACGACTACGTGGCTGGCACGTAATCAGGCCATTACCGGTTTCTGAAGCGGATGCACCACACACTTACCCGGGCCCGCACGGTGCATAGTGGTCGCACGATCACTCTCTCCTTCTCACTCGCATTGTGGCTGTATTTTCTGCAGCTGCAGCTGTGTGCTGTCAGTGTACATTACACCTGCACCGTTTTATGCGCAAGGAATCTCCGCAATATGGTGGTTGAGGTGTTGGGAGCGAACAGCGAAGCGCACGGGAAGAAGGGCGCGGTTTTGTAACAAAACTCGAGAAGAGTCATAGAAAATGCCAAAGGGAGGAGGAAGAGCGGCGGATCGGTTGGTTGGTGTGGAGATACGCGCGTATGCACGAGATGGATTACTAACAGGTTGCTGCTGCAGTGCTGCAGAGTTACTAAAGGTGTAATGCACTTCTAATAGCCTGTGTGCGGTTGGTTTACGGCGAATCTTGGCGTTTTTTTTCTCTTGTTTTATGGCGCTTTAGTGGCGTTTCTCACATGAGATGTTTAGAAGCCATTTAGTCGAGACGGGAAGGGCTTTAAAAAAACATACAACTTAACTCTTTCTATTTAAATTGTAGTACATAGATGCGTGAGGACTAAACGATTGTCTGGGTTTATCCATTTTTTTCTCTCTACTGTTCTCGTAATCTGTTTCGCTTCTTAAAAGTTCATCTGAAAGAAACGATTGCACAATGCGGTTTCCCTTTTTTGTCCACCATAAACGACACTCGCTGTGAATGCTAGAGGAGCACCACCATTAACTCCAACGTAAAGATACGGAAAACCACATCATCTTTGCTAGCAGTGCCCCCGCTATCACGGCTGTGGTTGATGGTTTTCACTCTCTTTGCCGAGCGAGACTTGTACACTTTTGCGTCGATGTGGCATTTCAAGCCGTTGCTGTGATGGTAGTGTACGATGTGCGATGTGGCCGATGAGACCGATCATGTTGATGACTGGGAATGTCACGAGTTTGCTGCTTGCGTGGGAGCAATATCTTATCTTCATTCTGGTCAGTTTTCGTCAGATCGTAAACTGTTCGAATAAAAGCGCATTTAGCGCATACCATGGCAACGTTGAATCTTGCTGCTGGGGATGTATCGACGGACTGACACACGTCAGCCCGTGGTTCAATTCTAATGTCGGCCGTTGTTAGAATTTAGAGACAACTGTATGTCATTTGGCATACAACATGATCCTATCTAACAGAGGCGCGCGTGCTCGTTAATACTTACATTAAACATTGTTTCAAGTTATAATTTTATTTAAAACATCAAACATTTCTCAAAGAACATGAGATTCACAAACATTCAGGTACGCACTGCGGCAATCTGTTGCACCCTTGGCACTGCAAGTGTTGTGTGGTGTTCCTTTAATGATGTTTCGTTTAGGAATAAAAATATGAAGGATCACCGAACTCTGAAGTGCCGAAGACACGACACTCTCCAATCCATACAGAAGAAGAAGACTCCGTGCGCATCTCTGGGGTGCTAATTTGACGATACGGTCACGTTTGCACGTTTCTCCCTATCATCATCATATCCTTCCCTCGCACATACATTTTGCATCCTCAGCTTCTTGCTCGGTACTAACCATCTCACTAAGCAAGGGGAGAAAACCCATGTACCCCATCATGTTTTGATTGGATGGCACATAATTAGAGCGTATCATGATGGTCTTTGGATGGTCCCCATTGCCCTCAATCAGGGCAGATGCAGATCAGGGGATGAGGTTGTGCATTTTGTGGCTTTATAGAACGTTACCGGAATGTGAACGAGCGAACCTGTGATTTGCAATTGAGACGTTTGTAACTACGATATTTCACGTATCTTGAAGTATACTGTTTGTTCAGATCAGATGGGAGAGACAGTTGGCAGTTGTTAGAGGAGCATTTACTGTACATTTCGTCAATTTCGTACCTTTGGGGAAATCCTTCCAATTCTAACTGGAATTTATTCCTCCTCCAAGGGATTTCCAATGACCACTTTTCCCGCAAACAAAGGCTACTTTATGACCATCAATTTCGCTGCGTCCCTAATGTCCTGCCGGGGAACACATTACGTATCAGAGAAAGTGTAATACTCTGTTCGTAGTTTAGTGGGTCGTTTTATCGGAGAAAAACCATTGCCCGTCCCAAAAAAACGAAAGAAAAGGCTAACGATTGCCCTACGTTTTGTCGTCCGTTTACCGTTTGCACCAACGTACGTCAGCAGTGAGGTTCTTGCTCTAACGCTAATTAAATGACCCCAAGAGAGCCTGTCTCTCGGGGGAGGACTGAAGGTGACCGTAAAAGGATCGAACGCTCCGGTAGCATCAAGTTAGGGTCGTCTGGACCGGGACCGGTCAAGTTGCGCGGGTATTAAGTTTGCCGTGTCGGCCGCCCCTCGTAGCATTGGCAATGACACGGGGCCTCGGCACTTATCATTAGACACTGGAAGCACCGAAACGGTGATAATGACCCGAATAGTTAAATGGCTCTCTTTCTTACTTTCAAAACCGGACAACGATTTGTCCGTTACGGGACAACTTTTGGCCTGGAGTGGTTTTTGAACATCGACTGTAGTCAATAATGTGTTTGCACTGCCATTCCTAAACGGTTCTAAATGAAATGAAGAAAAATGCTAAAAGCCAATCATAAGAGAAATTCAAACCCTCTAAAACAGTAACGGCAAAACGCATCAGAAGCAAATGAGGAGTAAATTGAGGTTGTTTTCCCTTTTCACAATTTTTGCCCCTTTTTTTTGGGGGGGAGTTGGCCTCAATTTTCAGTTCATTTCATAGTAAATGCCACCGAAGAGGGTTCCACCAATTTCGCAAACACAGTGCTGATCGTAATATGCTTGTCTTCTACGGCTAAGGACAAGGTACGAGTGTCCTTTGAAGGTTATGTCTCGATTTCAAAGTCCCTACGGAGGTTCTTTCACTGTTATCAGCAAGAGATGGCTTACCCACATGTGAATTTCGAGACCAAAACGATAAAAAATAACAAAATAAAGGATATTTTCTTTACCCTTCAACATGCTGCTGCTTGCTCGCTACGCTTACATGTAGTGTTCTTCATTTACCAACAAATTTAAGAAGGTTTGATTTGGTCCTGCACAAGACCCTTTTTTGTTGTTGTTGTTTGGTTTGGTTTTACCGGCCCTAGTAGCCATCAAATGTCACCCAGCCACACCGCCGCCTTATGATGATGAAAATATTTGAGGTTTTGCGAACCGTGCCCCTGTCTTTGCTGTTGTCAACCTCTGGAATATGATCCCGGGGAGCAGAAAATTCAATTTCGTCCGTAACGCGATTTGCCGTACCATGAGTGGCATGAGAAAATGAGCCAAACGGTGAAGGTGTTATTGCAATACGACATTATTAGATATGTGTGTGTGTGTGTATTTGCTTCAGGTCGGCAAGAAGTTGTGGGGCCTGGTTTACATGCATGGTACCAAAAACATGATGGGGGGATACCATGGGACCTTTCTTCCCGCTGCTGCGCACCAATGAACTGTAATCGAAAGTCCTGAGCGAGACCCCGGGACATCGACGTCATCGGCTTTTCGACTTTTACAAGATCAAACTTTTCCTCCCGCTGGTGGTACTGTGCGGGCTTTATCGTGTTGCATTTTCCCTTCCTTTTGTGTTTCTGCGTTGACTTTGCTTTGTTTGTGGGTTGTGGGTTTGCCTTTGTTGAAAGGAATCTAACCAACAAGCAGGAACAGAATAACAAACAAAAAATCCCTAAAAATTGTAACATTTGTGAGGTGGGGATGGATTTCATTGTTTGTGTGAAAATCCGAAAACGGGAGAGTGAGTTTGGACGTGTGTAAGCCTTCCGGAAGCAACTCGTGTGTGTGTGTGTGGCTGTGTGTGCTGAAAATAATTCGCCTGTCGGCACTGATCCGTGTGCAGCATGGCGTGCGGGCAGTGGAATCGTGTGGAAAATCTTTTTGGCCACGCGATCAGTTTCCCTTTTACTCTTACAACAAACCTGGTTGGGTGGTGCGGTTGTGTAAACCTTGTTCGTTGCTGGTGGTGGCTGGATTACGTGACACGAATACACACCGAAAGCAAGCAAGCACCAAATCAAAATGGGGTCAAAAAAGTACGGAGACCAGGGGGGTTTCTGTTACGACATTGCGAATTCGGAAACGAAAAACGGTAGAAGAAAAACGGTTCCATCAGTTAGTAAAGCGAAAATGACTTCCTTCCTTCCGTGTGCGTGTCGTTCGGCACTGTGCTGCACGCACAGGTGTGGAAAAAACAAAAGCATGTCGGAAAAATGGTCCGCAGCTAAATCATCCCTTCTTTGAGATACGCTGGCTTTTCCACAATCCGTTTTGTGCTGGGTAGGTGTGCAAAAAGGTGTAATAAAATAGCGTAAAAAACATTTTTGTCTGCGACAAACAGACGACTGAAGACGGGGAGAAGTATACTTGTACGCAACAAAATCAGTCCGCGTTTGAGAGGTTGGGGATTACTATGAATGTTTTAAATTAGTTCACGGAACTGTCGGTCTTTCTGAAGCACAGTGGGTTTTCCAAGATTGCGCTGATTGTATTACTTGAAAATTTGAAGAAGAAATGGCATTCTGTTTCGGAAATTGCACGACGAAGCTTGGCTTGAATAATTAAATCCATTTCGGTGTAAATCAGTGCTGAGTTTTGTCTTGTTTTGCTTACTTTTGACAGTTACAACAACGCGGCATCGCCACAAAAACCGCAGCACCGTCTCACGATCGAAACCCTCACCAAGAAGAAAGACTGCCGGCGACGTGTGCGCGCCTGTCCATAATGTTTCGTTCGCTTTATTTGCTCAAATCAAACTCTTTCCCAGTGTGGCGGATGTAGAGTTTAAAGTTTTTGATGGAGATTAAATTTCCTCCCCCCCCCCCCCCCCCTCTCTGCTTCTGTCGTTAGTTTTCCAATTTCACAAAGCACAGTCTCTGTACGCACCTGGTCAACCAGCGTTTCAAGAAGAGTTTTGTCGTGGGATATTGCGTTCGATTGCGTTAGCAAAAATCTCGGTCTCCTTTTTGTGAAAGACCGGAACGGCGCGACGGGGCTGCGGGGTTAAGTCCGGGTGTAATTGTAATTTTGTCCGCCGCTTTTGTTCGCCGCTTTGCTTCAGCTCGCTCGGAAGCACCTTTTGCGGTGGAAGAATGTTCCTGTATTGTTGGCGTCCGCGCGGTTTTCGGGTGAAAGCGAAAGCTCTCCTGGGGCGGTGTTACAAGGGGTACAACACTTACCTTTAGCTCTTAGCTAGCTTGCCTCATTTTCAATGCACGAAGAAAGTACGAGAAGTGGGGTTTTAGTAAGCGGAATGTGGAGAGAGACAAATCCACCCGCGAGCACCTTGAGATGGCGGAGCAGGTTGGAGGGCATAAAAATAAACCATAAGAAACAATGGTTCATCAAGCTGCTAAATAACGATAAAACTTTAACCGACCGGAAGGCGCGTGCTGCGGTGTGGCGCTTCAATCAGGCATCATCGGCTTAGCGCGAAGAAGGAGCAAACGATTCCACCCAACCCACCTTTTGCTCCTGTACAAACCGTGGCAGCAGGGATTGGGGATGGGAAGCGAGAGCTTTCCGTCCAGTTTGGGTGGGAAGCGCAGGATAGCGCAAGATAGACAAGTTTGGTTTTCCTGTCGCTTTCGTGCTGTCGCGTTGCGGAAGGAGGATGTTTTGCACACACCGTGTTTTACTTGTACGAAGGACTGGCCTGTGTGTGTGTGTGTGTGTGTGTGCGGCTTGGGAAGAAGTAGTGGAAAGGCGACGATGGACGGGAAAGTACGCAAACACTTCCACTGCTTGAGATTTCCGTTTGAGGCGCTGGATGGTGGGAAATGGGATGATGGCGCAGGGAAAGGGAAAACCGCATCAACGTCAACCGTCTTTTGCCATTGTGGTGGTGGTGGTGGTGGAGAGCTGCTGGCAGAACCGACCACAAGATTCTCGAGAAAGACGCTTGCAAAACCGAACCGAACGCTCTACTCTCAAGGGAGGCAATGGCCGATGGTTCACACGATAGGGTAAGGATGGAATTGAAATTGGTTACATCCTACCATCATCATCCTGCCCAGTCTTGGTGCGCGGGATCGCTCCTGCTCCATCACGCAAGCATCAGCAACTGTGCTTCATTTCACCGCACGTTAACCTTCGAGGGCACAGTGTGCAAGTGCAATTGGTGCAATGATGGTTGTAATATTGTAGTTTGGTTGCAAAAGCTTGGGGTTTTATATTATCTTGAAAGGATATTTTCGCAATTTTAGGAGAACTTTTCCTATCTTCTTTACCACCAGGACGTAATCTGATCAATACTTTATTCTGATGATTAGAGTTGTGTTTTAACTATGAATTAGAGCCTTATCAAGGTCAATCGAGAAACATGTCCTTAGTCGTGGGTCCTAAGACCTAACCTGAAGTAATCCTACACATAAAGAAACGGAGCTATTGTCGCTTCCTACATCAGTATTTCCTTTAAAAGGATATGTTTAAATTCGTACCTCAAAAACAAGACTTACATTAGGAGGTTGACTAGAATTGGGATCCTTACAAAATACAAAAGCTGTTTTGGAGCTAAGTTTGAGATGTTTAATGAACATTATTCAATATAGTAGCGACTTTGGTTCAATTTTACCGCTTTAAATGATCTTAATGGCTTAGTTATGCGTGTTCTCAGTCAATTCCACTTTACAGTTATCGTATCCTGGAGCACTCTCGACGGAGGTTGCATTCCAATCTTCCAGAGAATCCAAGATACAATCAAATCCCAAGAGATATTTCTCAACTCTGATTGAGATCTGAAGCCATTACGATGGAAGAGAATTGCTCTGGAATGCTTTGGAGAAAACTGTTCCGCTACTATTTAGCAGCTAAACGATAATTCCCCTTTAAGGGTTCATGTCATTTGACTTCTACCTTCTACACCGATACCATCAAGTACGGTTACCCTAAAATGGGCATTTCGGGCCTTGGTGTGGAGATAGTTTGACGTTAGCGTTGATCGTTCTTCACCGTTCATTTGCTCGCTGTTCTTCCCTTTGCTCATCCTTCCTTTCCACAACCCGGTGTGTTCGGTTGTTTGGTGTTGGAAAATGTTATTATTCGAGATGTCTTGGGAAATCGTAACGTTCCGACAGGTTTGTGGCTGCCGGGACTGCGTGATGGGAGGGTGCCCTTCCGCGGCGTTGTTAGTAATTTCGGTTGCTACGTACACTTGTGTCCTCTTTACGCACGATCTAATCGAAATTGGCAGTGAAGTGGTTTCTACCTTAACGCTCGGAATTATTCATACACAAACACACAAACGCAGATACGCTTGAACACGCACAGACAACTAATCCTCGCCCAAAACAGCAAAGAAGGTGGCTCCGACGGGGCTCGTTAACGAAAGTGTCTCGAAGCCGAAATTTTGAGGTGAAAGTTTTGTGTCGCTCGGACCCTTTCCCCTACCAAACAGGCGTCAGTCACGCTGCTACCATCTTGCTTCTTCCCTCAACTTTGTCTGCCAAAATGAAGGAGAAAAACGCGGACAAGAAATTCCGGACTGTATCTAATTTGTTTCTTTCCTTCACTGTTTTTGGACTCGTTTTTTTTGCCTTGTTGCACCCCACAGCCGGAAGTACCACTCCCCCCTCCGTGGCCGATGGGAAGATCCAGTAAACTGTGGAGAGAGGCAGCTTGGAAATAATTGAGCGAAAAGCGGCCGTAAACGAATTGTGGCGGGCGGAAGGAAGCAATGGCTATGATGATGGTCATGTTAAAAGAGAGACAGAGAGAGAGAGAGGGAAGGGAAAAGTTTGGAATTTGTTTGAGCTTTCCCGGCGTCGTGCGGCCGGACCCCTTTGCCCCATTGAATGCAGAAAAGAATGAAACGAAGGAAACCACCGGCGTGTGTTCGTTAGGTTACACTCTCCCGGTTCACAATGTTCCGCGAGCAGCGCCGAGCACACTTTCATTAGAGGTAAAAGCATACAGCAGTTTATTTTTTGGCAGTGGGGAGGATGCCGGAGTCCCGGGTGTTTCAGGGTGGGAGGGGATGCGGTAAAATATTACAAAAGGTTAACCATAGTCCCCGAGGAGGTCTTGGAAAATTGAGAAGGAAGGGAAACACAGCTTCCTCCAAAAAAAAAAGGAGAACATTATGTTGTAATAGTTGAACATTGTAAGGATAAAAGTTCCGATTTCCGGCTTCCGCCGAACGCTTGCTTTTATCCTCCCCCTGGGGAGGATGGGTTTTGCCATTGTTTGGCGTTTGTAAGGCCTTGGGAGGGAGAGCAAAAACAAACGTATTTGTATCGTAAAATGTGTTGCACGATGGAACAGAAAAGCTTTATGAAGTAACCGGAACAGTGTGTGCCGTTTGCTCGGTTTATCATTTTGTTAAAGGAAAGTTGTGTTTTATTAAAATAGTAGCTGCACTACAAACGTTCAACTCTATCTTTATCGTGCACAAGATGAAATACAATCTTCCTGGTAAGGCGTCGCTGCCTTGTTCGGGGGCCGTTTACCATTCCAATATGTTCCGCCGATTGCAAGCTTTTTCCGGTTTTCCATCTAGCGAAGCATCTGCATAAGCCGCCGCGCTCGTTCGCAAGCTCACCAGCGCCCTAATAGGGGTCTGGTGGCTGGTGCTTTTGCCACATTATCTGTGGCATTTGTGGCATTTGGCGCTGCGTACGCTGCGACACGGTGTTGGCGACGGACGGTATTGCCTGCCTGCACAAGAAGTTATGAATAATAACTACAACAGATCGTGCAGCGCGCGCCTGAGATGCTTTTCCGTTGCCTGGTATGCTTGAAGGAAGAATGGAAGGTAGTCGGGGTGGAAGGAGGGGCGCATATTATCGTTGGCTCGGCTTCCGAGTGAAGATTCCGCGTGATAGGTGTGTGGGAAGCCATGTTTGGCGTGAAAGGGAAGCTGTGTACGAAGACGTGCCCGTGTGCCGCTGCGTCGGTGTCCGCGTGTGGCTTGGTGCGTCGTTCGCCATGCTTCCGTTGGGCTAAAACTTTAATGGAAAACTGCCAACCTAGCAGACCTCCCCCAACCCAAACCCCCAGTTTAGCCGCGGTTGCCCGGTTGTGTATGAAGTGAACGTTTTTGGAAGAAAGGTGGTGTAGAGCAAGCGGAAATTGAAGCGTGATTGCAAAAGAGGGAAAGAAAGTTTCATTACTAACAGTGAGTAGCGTATGTGTAAGTGGGATTTTATGTTAAGATTTTTGGAAAAAATGCTATTTTTCTATGAATATTCACTAAACATTTTTCAATTACCTACTGATACTAACATACAAATCCAAGAGAAATAATTGTTACGTTAGTGGTAGTAGTAAAATAGGTGTAAGAACAAGCTAATAGCAGAGTAATTGTACAACATTTGCTGACGTTGTTATAACAGCTGTCTACGTCTGACGCAACCTTGGCCTTGTATCCAGTGCTGCTTTTTTACTTCGGTTGACCTATCTGTAGCAAGGATCGAACTGTCAGCTTACGTGGTAATATACAGTGTAAAGCTCCAAAGCTCAACAGTATTGTGGCGTTGGTACAGTAATCGCAAGTAGATTTGAAACCTTTACCTGGCAACCCCTTAGTTTATCTATGATTGTTGACAGTTTCTCTCATATTTTTGAACATTTCTCACGATATATGAACAATTGGTAACGATGAAAAAGTATCAGCAGTTCTTGATAATGCTGTTATGTTGTTATACCCAAAATAAAAGAAAATACTTCTTAATTGTGCTTAAAACAATTCTTCGCTTGACAGAATTTTGTCGTTTTTGACCTGACCCAATATTACACCCAGCACTGTGTTATTCAATTTGCTTCCTCTAACAACAATTGAATGTACCGGCCCCGGTGGTAGTTGGAAGATTTTCGGCAAAAAGGGTTGTCCTGGGAGCGGAACCGACTGCACATAAACTCACGCTTTTGCCATTCTTATCCACCCGCGTGGTCCCACGGCTTCCCACCACCGGATCCGGAAGTGGCTCGGTGTGGTTCGTTCGGCTCGCTTCGCCAGTCTTCTGCTCCCAAGGGAAGCGGCAGAAGCGCCTCAAGCCACGAGCAGCAGCAGCAGCAGCAACGGCAACGGTAGACCAGCGAGCCAAGCGAGATAGGCAAAGGAAAGGCTCTTAATTGTGCGGAAAATTGGGTTCATTGAAAATGAAGCTTTTGCACCATCGGCTTCGGATCCCCGCGCTCGTCTTGCAGCCGGCAGCCTCCCGTTCTGCCGCCTTGCTTTGGCGCACGCGTCCTCTATCTTTGCGTCACGTTCTGCGTGCGTTTTCACTCTCGGGACTGGCTGGTGATGGTGGTGGTGGTGGTGATGATGGCTAGCTGGGTAGTGGTGCATCGTGTACCCGGGAGGACCAACTTTTCCCATCCCATATCTCGCACGGATGCAAGGGTTTGAGCGCGTGAAGTGTGAAGGCGCGTGCGATATCGCATGAAGTGGCAAGTACGCGCCTTCGTTGTTCGGAGAACCAGCGGGGAGATACAGAAATTGGGGCCTGCTGATGCTGCTGCTGCTAACCGACAATGGCACTCTTTGGCTGATCGTTTCGGGCCATAGGGCAGGAAGGAAAAAGTTTGCATACGTGGCGAACAGCTGGGACCGAAGGCTGGTGGTGGAGGAAAAGAGAGATAAACACAGAGAGTATTGATACACACGGAAAGCGGAGGAATTCTTGCGGGAAATGGCAGGAAGAGGCAGCAGGGAAGGTGCATAATTGCCATATAAAGTTTTCCGATCGCAGAATTTCGCTTTGTTTGCGTTTGCTTGGTGTCGTGGGAAGTGTGTAGCGTGTGAAATTACAGCCTGCTTCAGGGGTTTACTCGTTTGGTTAGCAAAACTTTTTATCTTTAATTAGTTCGCCGCTGGATTCTTTGTTTTCGTTCGGTTCTTTGGTGATTTATGTTTTTGAGATGTACTAAAAGGGAATATAGCTGATAGCAGGAATAGAGCAAAATACGACTCAAATAATTTTTGTTTATTATGAACAATACTCAAATGTAGGGTTTGTAGGTATTTTTAGCTGTTTCGTTTGGTGTCTTACTGATTCTGCGGTCAGTCCACTTGCTACATCTGGGACTTCTTTGTGCTCTGAATGTCAAATGTAGCGCATATTAACAGAACTGATTATTCTGGAATCATTGCACTAGACCTGGATGGGTTGTGACGCCAAAGACTATACTAATTTGCGTGGTCAGTATTCATTCTCAATCAGTTTCAATAGGCCCTAGAGAAGGCTGATATTAAACAGATGGTCATCAAGTCTGCATGTCTCGATGTTTAGAATGGTAAAATGTGAAATAGAATACATTCCAATCTTTTTAACACACATTATCCCATTTTATAACTGTATTTAGAACTCTACAAAGTTACAGAGATATCTTGGACATTTAAAGTACTCTGTTTGTACTACGCTGATGGACATCCTTTTCACGCTATAACTCGTTAAAGTTGCCTGAAATTGCATAAGCGCCTCAGAATGCAGTCAGATATGTTTGTAAAGCCGATAAAACTGCCATGGAAAATATCATTTTTGAGTTATGAAACATCCAATGATAATTATCAGCTGCCACTCGCATTGCTGGAGCTTGCTGCAGTTCATCTATTCGCATTTTTCCATAAGAAGTCAATGTCAATTCAATTTCTGCCCTAAAACAGTTTTGTATTGTATAATCCCATGTAATTTTTTTTTCTTCTCCCTTAAAAAGTGTACGACATTGACACACTTCCAGGTGTACTATTAAATTTTCACAAATATACTCCATTTGACGGGTGGCAAATTCGGGCTAACAAAACAAAAATGATTCCGTCAATTCAGAAACCAAACTACGCGGGACTGGTATTCAAAACTGGAATACTGATGGTTATTTTTCATACGGGGCCATGAAAAAGATGGTAATAGTGGTAAGCGTGTTGGTAGCAACAACAAACAAACAAAAAATATCATTACCCCAACCTCTACCAAATGTTGTCGCGACAACACTCCTTATATCACCCACTCACCCAAGGCAAGAGCCGCGCGGCAATCGATTTCTTCTGACAGAGTACGAGACAACAATGTTGCACTATACGTGTCTACCGTCGGCCCACCACACTGCCCTCCCTTTACCCTCCTTACCCTGCCATACTAAAAGAAGAAGAAAACGAAGAAATAGTACGTTCAGGGTCTAACCGGGTCATGGCGTGGCCAACGTGGGATCCATACTATTTTTTCTCTCTCGTTCTCAGTGTTGGTATTTTTCTGTTTTAGGTTCATTTCTTTCCAACGTTTGTAGTATATCCTTCAGTTTTGTGTCACTGTTGGCTGCGTTGGCTTTCGTTGCCTAGCGTTGGTCGGTGTTCCTTGTAAAAGGAAAGCGGGTGGGACTGGTGTATTTTTTTTGTTTTAATCGCATCGCTTGCCCATGTTCCTGGCAGTGGATGGAGCTACTTAAGGGATTTTGGTTTTAAAAGACTCGCGTTCTGCGACTGTATATTTGCGTCTTTAAAGGCCCCACCCTCCTGGGGGATGGGTCGTCGAGGCTTATCTAATTATCTTCTTATTTCTTAATGCTGGTTTCGTGGTGAAAACCCCTTGGCAAAAGCACCATTTACAGTTTGCTGTAGTACATTCGCAGAATGAGATTAAGGATAGTAGAGTGAACGAACGATCGAGGGAGTGTTTCAGTTCCTAAGCATAGTACTAGGATGAAGTTTGTAATCTTTTAATCTGTGGAATTATATTTATTTTTAATATTTTGAACTGAAAACATAGTTAAGGAAACAATTCTTGCTTTTAAAATCAAATGTCCTTTTATGCATGGCCAAAAGGAACAATCATCAGAGCCTTAATTAAACACAAAAAGAGAGACACTGATCAAATACAGTGTGGCCTTATTTATTCTGATTGTTATTATTCCCCCGTTGCATGTGGTGTACAGCATCCTCAATTATACTCTCTGTTTTGATATTTATTTTAATACGATCGTGCACACACATCCAAAGCAGAAGCAAAAAAAAAAAACAAAAAATAATCAAATCCTGGCATACTCACACCCCTATATACTGTTTCAGAAAAAAGCCTTTGTTCAAGCAACACAAAATGTGTGTCACTGGCGAGGAAAGAGGTGCATTGTGTGTGTGTACGTGTACGTGTGCTGTGGCCCTTTGTATCCGGGTCGATAGGTTGTTGATAATTGCAATTCCTTTCTGCATCGTTCTTTCAACCTGTGCGATTGGGTTTTTTGCCAATGCCAGTGGGACGAGTGCAATTTACAATTTCGATCCAAATCCACAGCTCTTTGATCGGGAATGGTTGTTGGAATGTTTTCAAAATCACATACATGTTCGGCATTATTTTTTGTATGTTTCATTTACCGGATTATTATCGGCACAGAGATGTTGTCTGCCTTTGTTTGTGTCTATGCTCCCACCGTGCAAATCCCCCATATATATATCGTCCGCCCGGATGTTTAGGGCTGCTGGGCTGAGGGAGGTAGTGTTGCCAGCGGGTGATGATGATAGCTCGGCGGCCCGGTTGGAGATTAGCTCGACAAATTCGATTATATTGCGGAAGGGATTGTCAAAGCCGTCTGCCGACATTAGAGGGATGATTGTCCGAAAATAAGCTTTCCAGCCCCTGCCGTGTACGAAACAAAAAAAAAAAACGAAAGCGAACGGTTGGACCCCCCAAAAAAAGAGACGGCGCTTACGAAAGCGAGAAAAAGGGCTTCCTCTCTAATTCGGTGCACACGAGTGGGCCATCGCCCATCGCCCGCCTTTTCTTGCTCCTCTCTCCCTTGCGGGAATAGACCCGCCAATCAAGCCCGCTAGAAAGCGAATCGAGAGTGAAAATGAAATGCCGAGATGGCGGCGATGACGATGATGATGATGAAAACGATGTTGATGTTGATGAGAGATGAGTGGAGCCGTGTCGTGCGGGTGTGATGCGCTAAGATTATATATGGAACTGAGGAAGACATTCCACTTCTCGGGCCTTTCGCAACGAGCGAACACAGCGATGGCTTTTTAAAGCTTTTTTGATTGAACCGGCAATGGATGGACTGGTGCTGCGCGCTCCGTCCGTTGGTTGTTGTGCTTTCGTTGGACGTTGGATAGCGTCATGAGTGCAAACAAAAAAAAAAACGGTTTGCCACGCGTCGTTTGACAAAATTTGTGGCGCGTTTATCTGTGAGGACGATTGAAATGTTTCTGAAAGAGCTGCAAGAATGCTTCTTTATTTAATTTGTAAATGTTTGTGTTAATCATTGCTCTAGTTAGGTGTAGTTGCTTATGCGTTCGCCTTTTTGAGATTTATTAAAAGATCAGACTAAGAATTTTGAAGCTGATTCTCGTGTGTAATTCATACAATTTTGACAGATTGCATTAAATTCTTTCGATCATCTTTTAATTAAGTTACTGATTAGTTCACCTAAATTGTAGAATTTTGGACATAAAGGTTTCATAAACGAAATCGTCAAATATTCTAAATCAAGCAATTGCCTTATAATAAAACCTTAGAAAAAGATATTGCTGTCTTTGATACAAAAATAGTTTAAATGTAGGCAAAGTGTAGCTTCAACCACAGCCTTTTCTCTATAATATCTCCCAACACAATCATGTGCAATGTGTTGTAAAACGCGCACGACTCCCTCGCAAGCACATATCATTCCACGGGTGATCATTCTTCCGTGCCCCATCAGCTCAATGTCAACGTCAAACCGGAGGCGCTGCACAAACACACACACACGGTACATGCGTACCACCCCCCACCACCTTATGTGTCGCTGGAAATGGGCATCATAAAGTTCACCCACAAAAACCAACTCCCCACAAAACCGCCTATCCGTCCGGAACGTACGAACCATCCTCTCACTCACGTCGGAATGCCGTACGCAGGCCCATTTTTGCCCATTTCTGTCAAACTCTGGTCGATCGTGTGGGCATGTGTCTGTAGTGTGAAGTTTTGGACAACGAGAGCACGGGCGCGTACACACGATTGGGTTGGCATTACAAAAAAAAAATGGAACTTTCCAAGCATAAATTTGCCCAATGCCGCCGCCGTGGGTGCTTTCTCCTTTTTGGATTAGTTGGCAGAAGCTGGGGCTCTGTTTTTTTTTTGTTAAAGCCTAGATGACGGTGTGTCTACAGAGCGCGACACTCATATCCGGCTCGGTACGACCTTCCCAACGACCTTGCCTTGCCTTGTTCGTTATTAGTATGCGTCCGTTGCACTACGATCGAAATGGAAACGACGGGTGCATCTGGTTTAGTGGTTTGTGAGAGGACCGAGCAAAAAAACAAAAATTGTGCATGAAAGCGCAAGTAGCAAGGTAAAAATGGATGGATCGACGTGTCTGTATGGGGACTGTTTGAGTGGTTTGAAATTAGATGAAACGATTTCCTGGTTTTCTCCAGACCTGTGTGGTACTTTCTCGGTCTAGCTTTCGGGGCACTATTAATCATGCGCTCGCGCGTAGCTATCTATTCGGCATTTAATTCTTCCCCTTTTCTCCATCCATTTCCTTTCACTGACGATGCAAACCAAGATATTTGCCTTCCATTTTTTTTGTCTTCTTTTGCTTACACTACTTTCCCCTTCTTCCGTTTCGTTCACAGAATGCCAATACAGGCGCCCCAATGGACAGAGTTTCTCAGCTGTCCCGTTTGCTGCAACGAGTTTGCAGCGAATTTACGCCCACCGATCAGTCTAGGATGCGGCCACACGATCTGCCGCACCTGTCTCGCCACACTCCACCACAGGCAGTGCCCGTTCGATCAGGTATGTACTGGTTCTATATTGTAAGTTGACGTATTAGAAATTTAAAATAGTTACCAATTTAGTATACATTTTAAAAGCATTTTTTAGAAGAATTGAGATTTGGTGCAGACTTATTGTACATTGAAAACGTCTATCAAATGATACGCTTTACATGGTGCTAAGTAAAGAATGAGGCTGAGTTGTACCATAAAACAAACACGCTCCAAATTGACTTCCTTCCTAAAAGCTTCGAATGAAACCATTACGGCGAATCTTTAAATAGCTTCCATCAATACAAATTTGCTTCCCGTTTCACTTTATAATCTAAACGTACTGAAGTGAAGGAAAAAAAATATGATGAAGTGCAAAAAAAGGGAGAAACGTTTTACGATTGAGAAGCAAAAACAGATCAAAACACACACACACACACACACACACACACACACACACACACACACACACACACACACACACACACACACACACACACACACACACACACACACACACACACACACACACACACACACACACACACACACACACACATCGGTTCCTTCCACCCGCTCCGGGACACCCCGAATGTGAATAACTCACGTGGAAAAAGTAATCAAATAACGACAAGTCAAGGTTGAAGCACAAAGTAAAACAAATCAACTTGCTTGTTGCAAAGTCAAGCCGCCATGAAGCGATGACGACGACTACAACGACGAGGAGGACGAGGCAAGAATCCCCATAGCAAGGAGCAATAAAACTTTATCATCTTCTCCATCCTGAAAGGGACTGCCACATGCGGAAAGGCTCGTGCAGGTCTGTGTGTGTGTGCGTTTGATCACAGACCTGTGACACGGTGCGTCCTGGCACGATGCACGTGGCTCGGGAATGGTCGGTGGAAGCGTCTGCTGCGTGATG